>NW_026859980.1:0-216822 GCF_026571515.1 Ruditapes philippinarum
TAAACCCCCCACACTGTGGTTTGAATCCGAACAACTTATGATTTTTTAAGTTAGCTTACAGAACGTCGGTGGTGTTACTTAGGTGCCGAGTTTGTGCTTGAAATAATGTTTGGGAGGGCAACTGAGATCTTAGTTTACCAGTAAAGTGAAAAGTTGCCATATGACCTATACTGTGTTAGTGTAATGTAAAACCTAATAAAAAAAATAGTATCTAATACATGGTCTGCATTTATTACATGTATCTAATACATTGTCTGCACTTATTACATGTTCCTAATACATTGTCTGCATTTGTTACATGTACTAGGGGTTATCCAAAAATTTGTGGACTTTTTAAAAATCTCTTGAACGTCAATGTGTATTGTAATGACATTTTATCAGCATACCTTGTAGAATATTATCAACACATTTTGAAAGGAACAGTTAATTGTGCCAATAAATAATTATTTAATATTGCTTTTAAATAAGCACATATACGGCACCCGGCGCACAGTAGAAAAGTGCAGTTAGTCATCTTATATTTTTTGCTTAAAAACTAATAATTAACGTAGAAAACCCACTAAACATAGCATGTTTCTTCTATGATGTCATTTAAGTAATTCTTTAAAATTATGGACGCCATTTCCGTTAATTTGTGTTGAAATCGCTAGAAACGCCAGACACCTATATTGTTTACGACGGGAAAGTGACGGACAAGCAGAAATTAGAAAATTGCGCTATCATAGAATTTTGTTGTAATTTGGGAAGGACACCTACAAAAGCATTTGAAAAAAATCAGCAGGTGAACACAGAAATTTAGTGATAGACTACTTTGAGATGAAGTAACGGTTATTGACTGTGTACACAAATGTAACGCTGAAGCACAAGTTGTATTGTTATTATGACATTGACGTCAATAACTTTTGGAGTGCGCCGCTTTTGCCGACATGTGTTTATGTAAAATTAAATATTGTTGTAATATAAGAAGCTACTAATATGAATTTTTCTGTGTTTATTTGTAATTTATTCTTCTAAGCAGTGTAAGAATTTCAAAAAAAGTCCACAAATTTTTTTGATAACCCTTCATATCTTATACATTACATTTATTACATGTACAATGTATCTAATATATTACCTGCATTTATTACATGTATCTAATACATTGTCTGCATTTATTACATGTATATAATATTGTAGGATGATTATTTGGAGCAGGAACGTTGTAGATATAATGTGAAGGGAGGATGTACTTCTCTTGTTGTTTTACTGTTAGAGGGCAAGATGTATATAGCCAATGCTGGTGACAGTAGGTAGGTCTCTTATATTCTACATTATTATTATACCTGCATTTTGCCATATTCAATGCATGTATTACATGCACAAATTTGACTCGACAGAACTCTGGACATAAGTAGGTTTAGGAGTTTTAACTTCAGCATCTCCCATAGGAAGGAGACTTGTAACATAGAGCAGAGTTCTCAATTTAGTGATATAGCCTGGCATATCACATTGTAGAGGTAATGATTTGATTCTACAACAAGTTACAATATGCTGACATAGGACTGACTAATTATGTCAATTATGTCATTTGAAATTCAATGTACATAATAAAAGGGTTATTATAAGTTATTGTAAGAATATCTTGATCTCTGTCTTGTATTTGGGTCACTCGGAATTCACATCCAGCACTACTGTGCCTAGTGAGATCCTATTCAATTAAAATCCACTTGAGTCAGATACAAATTCCAGATTAAGATACTCGTGTATAATATAAATATTAACTCTATTAAATTTGTGCATGTACAAAATTTATTTTTCAAAATTTACCTGGGATACTTTCCCTTTTTTTCAAGGGATCATATGATGATGGCGTCACATTAGTCCAATAACTGGTTAACTCCTATTAAATTTAGAAGGACTTACCCTGTTACTGCACTAAGGTGAGATATCGTCACTGGCCTGTGTATCCTTTCATCTGTCATATTGTCACTCTGTTTTCATAGCCTTCAATAAACATACATTTAACCTGACCCTATACTTCTCTCATTGAAACAGATAGGTATAAGCTTCCTGTGTAGTGATAACCAGACCCTATACTGCTCTCATTGAAACAGATAGGTATAAGCTTCCTGTGTATGTGATAACCAGACCTTATACTTCTCTCATTGAAACAGATAGGTACATGCCTCCTGTGTAGTGATAACCAGACCCTATACTTCTCTCATTGAAACAGATAGGTATAAGCTTCCTGTGTAGTGATAACCAGACCCTATACTGCTCTCATTGAAACAGATAGGTACATGCTTCCTGTGAAGTGATAACCAGACCCTATACTTCTCTCATTGAAACAGATAGGTATAAGCTTCCTGTGTAGTGATAACCAGACCCTATACTGCTCTCATTGAAACAGATAGGTATAAGCTCCCTGTGTAGTGATAATCAGACCCTATACTGCTCTCATTGAAACAGATAGGTACATGCTTCCTGTGTAGTGATAACCAGACCTTATACTTCTCTCATTGAAACAGATAGGTATAAGCTTCCTGTGTAGTGATAATCAGACCCTATGCTTCTCTCATTGAAACAGATAGGTACATGCTTCCTGTGTGGTGATAACCAGACCCTATACTTCTCTCATTGAAACAGATAGGTACATGCTTCCTGTGAAGTGATAACCAGACCCTATGCTTCTCTCATTGAAACAGATAGGTATAAGTTTCCTGTGTAGTGATAACCAGACCCTATGCTTCTCTCATTGAAACAGATAGGTATAAGCTCCCTGTGTAGTGATAACCAGACCTTATACTTCTCTCATTGAAACCGATAGGTATAAGCTCCCTGTGTAGTGATAATCAGACCCTATGCTTCTCTCATTGAAACAGATAGGTACATGCTTCCTGTGTAGTGATAACAGACCCTATACCGCTCTCATTGAAACAGATAGGTATAAGCTCCCTGTGTAGTGATAACCAGACCATATACTGCTCTCATTGAAAACAGATAGGTATAAGCTTCCTGTGTAGTGATAACCAGACCCTATACTGCTCTCATTGAAACAGATAGGTATAAGCTTCCTGTGTAGTGATAACCAGACCCTATACCGCTCTCATTGAAACAGATAGGTACATACTTCCTGTGTAGTGATAACCAGACCCTATACCGCTCTCATTGAAACAGATAGTTATAAGCTCCCTGTGTAGTGATAACCAGACCCTATACTGCTCTCATTGAAACAGATAGGTATAAGCTCCCTGTGTAGTGATAACCAGACCCTATACTGCTCTCATTGAAACAGATAGGGTATAAGCTCCCTGTGTAGTGATAACCAGACCCTTATACCGCTCTCATTGAAACAGATAGGTATAAGCTCCCTGTGTAGTGATAACCAGACCCTATACTGCTCTCATTGAAACAGATAGGTATAAGCTTCCTGTGTAGTGATAACCAGACCCTATACTGCTCTCATTGAAACAGATAGGTACATGCTTCCTGTGTAGTGATAACCAGACCTTATACTTCTCTCATTGAAACAGATAGGTAAAGCTTCCTGTGTAGTGATAATCAGACCCTATGCTTCTCTCATTGAAACAGATAGGTACATGCTTCCTGTGTGTGATAACCAGACCCTATACTTCTCTCATTGAAAAACAGATAGGTACATGCTTCCTGTGAAGTGATAACCAGACCCTATGCTTCTCTCATTGAAACAGATAGGTATAAGTTTCCTGTGTAGTGATAATCAGACCCTATGCTTCTCTCATTGAAACAGATAGGTATAAGCTCCTTGTGTAGTGATAACCAGACCCTATACTTCTCTCATTGAAACAGATAGGTACATGCTTCCTGTGTAGTGATAACCAGACCTTATACTTCTCTCATTGAAACCGATAGGTATAAGCTCCCTGTGTAGTGATAATCAGACCCTATGCTTCTCTCATTGAAACAGATAGGTACATGCTTCCTGTGTAGTGATAACCTGACCCTATACTGCTGTCATTGAAACAAGATTTTATCTCTTTTTACATTTTGTTCTCTATTCCAGGGCAGTTTTATGTCATGGGGATAAGGTACAAGCAATGAGCAAAGATTTTAACCCAGTCACAGATAGAAAGAGGATTAATTACATTGTAAGTTATTATATGTTACATGTCTCAATTTCAATGTTAAAACCAATGGGAGAACATACAAATATATTTTGAAATGTTGGGTGAACACAACTAAATGTGAACACAAGTGTATGTGAACTTTTTGGGGAAAACAAAACTATATGTGAACTGTTTGGGGAAAACACACAGCTATATGTAAACAGTTGGGTAAACACACCAACTATATGTGAACTGTTTGGGAAAAACACACAACTATATGTGAACTGTTGGGTAATCACACCAACTATATGTGAACTGTAAGGGAAAACACACAACTATATGTGAACTGTTGGGTAAACACACCAACTATATGTGAACTGTAAGGGAAAACACACAACTATATGTGAACTGTTGGGTAAACACACCAACTATATGTGAACTGTTGGGTTAACACACCAACTATATGTGAATGCTGGGTAAACACACCAACTATATGTGAACTGTTTGGGAAAACACACAACTATATGTGAACTGTTGGGTAAACACACCAACTATATGTGAACTGTAAGGGGAAAACACACAAGTTTATGTGAACTGTTGGGAAAACAACTATATGTGAACCATTGGGGGAAAACACACAACTTTATATGAACCGTTGGTTAAACACACAACCATATGTGAACTGTAAGGGGAAAATACACAACTATATGTGAACTGTAAGGGAAAACACAACCCTCAGGAAGTGTTAGTCAGCATTGTTAGCAATGGTCTAAGCACTTTCAGTGACGTTTGAATGTCGGCATACATTTGTTGGTTTCCACTATCACTTTGAAACCAATTTAAGGATAAGAAAAATTGTACATGTAATAATATTTATAAGTGAAATATGTTGGTTTTAATAAAGGTTTTTTTTTATGCCACCGCAGCATCTGCGATGCGGTGGCATATAGCGATTCACCTATGTGTGTGTTTGTGTGTGTGTGTTCTAAAGATTATATAGTGAACTTAAAAAATCTTCTTGTGTAAAACCAATGGTCCAATTTCAACCAAACTTGGCAGGATTGATCCTTGGGTGAAGGGCTTCCAATGTTTTTCAAAGAATTTCATTCCATGCAGAAATCTGGTTGCGATGGCAACCAAAAGGAATTATAAGAATAAATTTTAAAAAATCTCCTGTAAAGACCCAAAAGGCCTAGAGCTTAGATATTTTGCATAAGGCATTGTCTAATAGACTTTTACAAAGATTGTTCAAATTATAGCCCTCGGGTCAAAATCAGCCCCGCTCTGGGGGTCATTGATTTTCACTATATGTACATATAGTAAAAACTTAAAATACCTTCTTGTAAAGACCCAAAAGGCCTAGAGCTAAGATATTTTGCATGAGGCATTGTCTGGTAGACCTCTACCCAGATTATTCAAATTATAGCCCTGGGGTCAAAATCGGCCCCGCTTTCAATATGTACATACAGTAAAAACTTAAAATACCTTCTTGTAAAGACCCAAAAGGCCTAGAGCTTAGATATTTTGCATAAGACATTGTCTTGTAGACCTTTACCAAGATTGTTCAAATTATTGCCCTGGGGTCAAAATCGGCCCCGCCTCAGGGGTCATTGGTTTTCCTTATATGTATATAGTAAAAACTTATATTAAAAAACTTAAAAAAAAATTTCTTCTAGCAATTGACAAATACTACAGGTTAGATATTTTGCATGAAACATTGTGTAGTGAACCTCTAGCAAGATTGTTCAAATTATAACCCTGGGGTCAAAATTGCCCCCGCCCTGGTGGTCATTGATTTTCAATATATACATATAGTAAAATAATAAAAAAATCTTATTGTCTGAAGGTACAAGGCTTAGTGTTGTATTAATGCGGTGGCATAGCTTTTTTCTGAAATGCAATCTTGTTTTTAAACAAAGATTGGAAATAAAAAAAATGTTACATTTTACTGTTATGAAATGTGTGAAAATTGACCTTTGATTTATTTTTAGGGTCATTTACACCCAGAATTACTCCATGATGAATTTACATGTTTAGAATTTCCACGACGTGTCAATAAAGGTGACGTAGGTCAGGCAATGTTGTGTCGCAAACCAGGCAGGGATGGATGGTATGTAGATAACATAAACTTACTTATTATTCAGCTGGTGTAAAGTCTATTTAAAATAATTTTAAATGGATTTATTTTACTTTTAGGTCACAAACAGTGGAAGTGGCAATTTTAGGATAAAACAAAATAAAATATATTTTTTCAAATGTATTATTTTGTCATTTTGTGTATGGGGTTCTCTTCCCCTTTTAATGTGCATACCATTTTGGGTGTGGCGGAGAGCATTTATGTTTGATACATGACGTTTTCATATTAAAACCATAATAAAAGGGTATATGACAAATAATCTCATAATTTAGGGGATAGTTGTAGACTGGTCAGTCCTATGTCAGTGTATTGTAACTTGTTGGAGAATAAAATCAATATGTCTTCAAAAATTATATCAGTGAGGCATCAGCACTAACTTAGTTCTTTATGATGTATGATACAAGTAGACACTATTGCCTTCCAATGCAAATGTTTTAGAGGGAGATGCTGAGGTCAAAACACCTTAATCTACTACTTGATGCCCAGAAAGAAGTTGTTTGGAGTTTTCTATATATAAATTTAAGCCAATTTCGTAAGTCAAAGCTATGAATCAAAAAATCATCCTATATATAAATTCAAGCCATTATCTGTAGTGTAGTCAGAATGTTTGGTTGAATAGTAGAAGTTGTTTTATCATCATAATATTATTACATGTATATATAAGTTCGAGCCATTATCTTAATGGGCGGTTGGAGTCAACTTCTCTCACTAAACTCAATGTTCTGTTTTGTAGCATTCACAATTCAGGGAATATATTTACTAAAGCCTTGATACTGTTCTATGTTGTGTCAGATGATAAGATGTGTTTACTATGATAGTACTCAACAAACAGCTACTGTATAAATTTGATCTATTTAAGGTGTTACAAAACCATTGTAGAAGATGATCTGAAATTTCCCCTTGTAACAGGAGATGGTAAAAAGGTGAGTGAAACATACCTAGTAGTGAAAGGAAATGATAATATCCTATGTAATGCAAGATAATTTTGTTTATATATCATGACAACAGTTCACTTTATGGTTTCATTATTGATAAAATGATGATATCAATATTAACAGCAGAGAGTTTCATCTATGCAGTCTAACCATGCTCTATACTGTTTGTAGCTCATTTTTAGCTTGTCTGTTTTGGGGAAAGAGTCAAGCTGTTATGGTGGCTGTGTTGTGTCATTATCGTAGTTCATAAACTTTAATGTAGTCCATTACTTGGAACAATTTTAAAGGAATATGATTATCAGGGACATTATTCTGAAAGCAATTCTTTAAAGAGTTATGCCCCTTTCAAACTTATAACATTTATAAAAATTGTTAATTGAGAGTTGTTGCCCTTTACAAATGAGTGTTAACATCACATGCAATGCTCTAGTTTATATTTGGATGTTGAAATCTCATGAAATTTAAATGGAGTATTCCAAAATCTGGACAAATCTATTACAAGTATTCAGCATGTTAAGGGTTAAGCAAATAACATTATTTATTTTGTTATATCTTCTGTGTTTTGTTATACCCCCACCACAAAATGTGGGGGGGCTATAATGGAATCGCTTTGTCGCGTCGGTCGGTCGGTCCATCCGTCTCCATTTTCGTGTCCACTCTATAACTCCTATACCAATTGAAGGATTTTCTTCAAACTTGGCTCAAATGTTCACCTCAACAAGGGGATGTGCAGAACCCATGTTGCCCATGTGTCAGCTCAAGGTCAAGGTCACAATTGAAGGTCAAATATCAAACACAATCAAATATTAGATGGTATGCAGTGTCTGCTCTGTAAGTCCTACACTAATTGAAAGATTTTCTTCAAACTTGGCTCAAATGTTCACCTCAACAAGGGGATGTGCAGAACCCATGTTGCCCATGTGTCAGCGCAAGGTCAAGGTCACAATTGAAGGTCAAATATCAAACAATCAAATATTACACAGTATATCGTGTCCGCTCTGTAAGTCCTACACTTATTGAAAGATTGTCTTCAATCTTGGTTCAAATGTTCACCTCAACAAGGTAATGTGCAGAACCCATGTCACCCTTTTGCCGGCTTAAGGTTAATGTCACACTTGAAGGTCAAAAATTGACTTAGAAAATATTCTTTGGGTCTTTGTCTTGAAACTTAAAAGATATATGAAGTGTCACAATTAAGATATGGTGGTCAAGTTTCATAACTCTGTATTGCAATTTAACAAAGTTATGCCCCTTTTTAAGTCTTCAAATTTACATACAATCAAACATTAGACAATATGTCGTGTCCGCTCTATAAATCCTATACTAATGGAAGAATTTTCTTCAAACTTTACTCAAATGTTCACCTCAACAAGGTTATGTGCAGAATCCATGCCACCTTTGTGCTGGCTAACGGTCAAGGTCACACTTGAAGGTCAAAAATTGACTTAGAAAATGTTCTTAAATTTTAACATGTACTTGAATATTTCTGAAACTAGCACAGGTATTTGCTTGAAACTTAAAAGATATATGAGGTGTCACAAATTAGATATGCAGGTTAAGTTTCATAACTCTGTATTGCATTTTGACAAAGTTATGCCCCTTTTTTGTCTTCAAATTTACATACAATCAATACTAGACAATATGTTGTGTCTGCTCTATAAATTCTATACTAATGGAAGGATTTTCTTCAAACTTTACTCAAATGTTCACCCCAACTGGGCAATGTGCAGAACCCATCTTACCCTTGTGCCAGCTTAAGGTCAAGGCCACACTTGAAGGTCAAAAATTGACTTATAAAATGTTTAGTACATTGGGAAAATGAAAGGTTATTTGTAACTGTTTCGAACATGATTTGATAATATATATTTATACTATTACCTGTACAATTAGTCTTTTTTTCACCAGAGATAATTTCTTTTTATGTATTTGTGCCACTTAAGTTATTCCCTTAACCACCTTTCCAAGTCGTCTTCTGTCAAGGACATTGGTGGGGGTATGAATCGCATTCAGCGATAGTTCTAGTTATCATTAAATTAATGCATGTATGTTTTTAGAGACTTTTTTAAGATTTATAAAAATGGTAGTTTTGTTGTGGTATTGGAACACTAATTTGTCTTGAGAATTGCTTCAAAATAGTCTGAACTTAGTCTTTTGTTCAGAAAATGTCCAATTAAAGTTATGTGTTTATATCTTTCAGGCACGTATAATGGCCACTATAGGAGTGACACGTGGACTAGGTGACCATGATTTGTATGTGTTTGACTCTGACATTTGGATTAAACCTTTTCTCTCCTGTAAACCAGAGGTTTGTTGTATTTATATTAAATTACCTCTGTTAAAATGAGATATCAAAATTATAACATAAGAGGATTGATTGCTGATATTTACTTTGTGATTTACATTAATTTTTCAAGCCATAATCAATGTAATGTTTAAAGAAGATTGATTTAGCATCATATTTAATGTGTAGATATTCTGTACTTAATAGAGTATAACAACATCAGGTAACGTTTAAACATGGCATAATCATCAGTGTTGTGAAGGATGTTGAAGATATTAATGTGTAATACTTGTACACTGTAAATATTGGGAACTAAATGGGTAGATAACTCTTAAATTAAACTTTACACTGTCTTGCCACTTTTAAGAATTATTCGGGGAAGTCCATTTCTCAAAAACTATCAAAATTTTCCCATTTCAAATTGGCAGGAAACCTTTATTTTCGTTTTGCAACAGTTAATCTCCTTTCTGACCATAACATTGCATATTTAAGATTTATTATTCAGGTACGTGTGATAGATCTTACAGAACATCAGTGGACAGAGGATGATGTTTTGATACTTGGCACTGACGGATTATGGGATGTCATTACAAACCAAGAAGCCTCAGATATAGTCCATAAAGAATTCTCATCTTGTAACAAAACTGATCTTAAAAAGTAACTGAATCTATTTTAAAGCTATATTTGTTTTTGTATATACTTACAGATGAATAAATAGTTTTTCTTTAAAATATAAAATTATAAAAAGTTATAATTATAAAGTGTTTAAGAAATGGAAAAATATAACAAGGATAGTAGGTGCTTTATTTGTTCACTTCAATTTCATAGTCTTGTAAAGCTTATAATATAAAAAAAACCTTTGCGATGTAAAGAAAGCTTCAGCAAACGGCATAAACTCCATGCATATGAAGTATTTGCATTTATTTTTCATGTTTCAAAGAACCTCCTGTGACTGAGGGTTGAAATTTCATATGTTTAATCAGTTACATACAAACAATCCAAAACAAAAGCAAGCTCTATTGTTATGAGTTTACAAAAATTCAATAATCTTACGGAAGGTCAGTTTTACACTTAAATGCCTGTAAAGCTATAAAAACATTATTCCATACTGGTCAGTGTGCCATTATGTCCATCATTATTAATTACTGACTGAAAACCAATGAAAGTAAACTACATGTACATATAATTATCATTTCTCATCTCCTTAGATATACCATAGCCGCTCAGGAACTTGTGTCAGAGGCGAGGGGACACTTTACAGGTCAAGGATGGAAGAAGAGGAATGGTGACACAGCTTCTTTTGATGATATAACAGTTATGATAATTCCTATCTTAACCTACTTAAATCAGTGGAAAGCAGGGCATTTGTTAGATAGTGGTATAACGTAATGGAAATATATTCAATGATTTAAGGTTAGCCGGAACTGACATGATTAGCCATACAACGGATCTCCTCATGATGATTATAATACCTTTATAAGACCTTATTTAAAACCCTATAATTAAAGTTAAGTTAAGTTATATAATGTATTATTGTGAGTGACTGAATTGTTACGCAAATTATTATTTATTTAATATTGACTTATGTTTTCCTCAACCATGTGACCAAGTATATATGTTACAGTATTACAAAAATCCTATATTTTTCAGTACTGATAATTGTATGGTTAATTAATTTGTTATGTAAATTATTATATACATGTTCTGGTTTCCTAGCAGTTTACGGCCCCAAATTGCACTTGTTTACTTATAAAATACAAATTTTGTCTACGGATATTATAAAACAGAACACAGGTAGGTACCTGTCCAGCATTACCTTGTTTTTGATGTTGCTCTTATACTTTATTTTTTTATTGAAATATGACCATGTAACACCTTTTCTAGCTTTTATTTATAATTTCACAGCAGTATTCTTTTTTTCATTTTGAATATCATTTCTAACAAGTAAGCAATGTGAAGGTGATTTTATTTTAGAAATTTTTTTTTCCAACTTTCTTCATATCATATGCAAGTACATTGTTCAAAAGTAGTGAATTTCCTGGAATACTCAATAGGCTGCAATTATTGTAAATGAGCATTCAAACTGGAATTCCCCAGGTGTTTCTTTTATTTCGAATGCAGCAAGTAACTTTTAAACAACAGGCAAATCTTCAAAATATATAAAACAATAGGAAAAACCAAATGTCTCTCTCTTTTAATGAAGTAACATAGATGCCTTATTGGTTAAATTAAACAGAATTGGACTTAAACGATGAACGGCCTGAAAACTGCTAGGGTCTGGAAGCTGCAAGAAAACCAGTACTGAATAGCTAACATGCTTATATAAAATTACAATTGTAAGTTAAAATATAGTACAGTACAAATAGTCAAATTTTAATATCTTAAATATTTTAAAAAAAATTTTTGTTGATATTGTTTGCTTTTCTTTTATTTGAAATTATTGTTTTTAAGAGATTTTCACTTTTGTTAGATTATTTTCTTGTTTTATTTACTATAAATGTGCCATTGTTTATATGTTACTTATTTATAAAATGTATAAAAAAAATAACAACAGTTATATTAAAATGCAACTCTTGATCAGGTAATAATTTATATCAATATGTTTTGAATTGTTATCAGATGATTAAATGATATGAGCCGCATCACAACAAAACAAACATAGTGTGTTTGAGACCAGCATGGATCCAGACCAGCCTGCGCATCTGCGCAGTCTGATCAGGATCCATGCTGTTCACTTAACAAATCTTTTTCAAGTAGAGAAACTGATAGCGAACAGCATGGACCCTGATCAGTCTGCGTGGATGTGTAGGCTAGTCAGTGGATCCATGCTGGTCGCAAACGCACTATGTTGGTTTTGTCGTGACACGGCTCATGTAATTATATTGCATAGATATAAAACATGTAATAGATGTTAACAATTCATATGATGTAAATATTAATTGGGACTTTTGATTCGTTTCTATGAGATATGTGCTAGCTTATGAAAAGTTCAGTGGATCTACTCTGGAGGTTGCTTGTGTCCAAAATTAAAGCATTTAAAGGGACTCCACTGAGGTTTAAAGGCTAAAAACATACCATTTGAATTTCTTACATAAATGAGGTAGGACACTTTAAACAGAAATATATGCAAAGATAGTTAAGAAATATACTTTGAAATAAATTGAAAATCTTATTTTTATGCTTTTCTTAGCCCAATAAGTGAAAAGTGTTTAAACCCTTTTCATTTTGGGTCATTTTTTTACAATTTGAATAATTATTCTGGAAAAACAAAGTGCGCGTATGATCTGAAATTTTGCACAAAGATCAGTGGTGTAAACCTACATCAAATGGTACATGTTTCTGGAAAAAATATTTTCAGTCCGATCATGTCAAAAAAACCTTAGTGGAGACCCTTTATAATAATATAAAAATAGTTGTTAACAATTTTTATTATGATATGAATATTCAATTCAGTAAATTAACTCACAAGGAGACAATGTGTAAAGTTATTATATGATATGCTGAAGTAACGAGTTATGATGTTATATTGTACTTATTTATCTATTAACATAAAATCAGCTATTAGGTAATGTTTGTTGAAACATCAATATAGAAGATGCATTCCATTAAAGAGTACTGGTATATCTTGTGTTTTAGATACTTTTTATAGTATGTTATGCAGATTATATTGAAATGCTATTAGAGACACATTTTTTTTAAACTTTGAAGACTTTTAATCAAACAGTTATCTAGTTCATATTTATTATTATCAGTGTTTTCATACATGTATTCCATACAGAGTTTGTGATAAAATATACATTCCATATTTAACATTCCCAGGTTTTTTTTAACTTACATGTATATGTACCTTTATTTTTGTTTTGTTCAAACAATTCTTAAATTCATGATTTAGCAGGTTTGATGTTGAACTTTTTCAATATCATGATTCTATTTACTTGTCAATTTTTCTGCCAGTTATTTGTTGTGTACGTGGAGGAATGGATAAATTGTAAAATTTCTGATGTTTGACTATTTTTTCTACATTTCTGATTACTTTTAACAAATAATTTTGATAAAATTGTGCATTTTATGTTTACATGTACAGTTTTAAACATTCTGTCAATATGAAAAAGGAAAACTGACAAATATTTATGATCGGAGTTAAGATTTCGAACCGAAAACCATTGTAATTGAAGAAAAGCACATTATCAGTGAGGCAAGCAGGATATGTGATAAAATGTAAGTTTCTATGTAATAATAATACATGTATATATATATACTGTTGTGCCATATGTCTAATGTCCAATTTTTTTTTTTTTTTTAATCATTTGAAACTGAGCCTTGCCAAATAAAGAATGTCATTATATATGTATTGATACATCTCGGCAGTCAATATTGGCAAATACAGTAAAACTTCTGTAGAGCAATACCTCGTGAGATTGTTGCCGAGAGGTGTTGTTCTAGAGACGTAAAATTCATTCTGATGTTAAGGGGTTAATGGTGTACAGAGGGTCACTGTAATACAAATACTTTTGTCTATATATATTTTTTGGGGGTACATTCCCTCCCCTTCCCCCCTCTCCCAAGCAATGAATATTTTTTTTAAAACATTCATTGTGTAGTCAGGGATTTTTTTTACAGGTTGGAGAATGCAGCCATGCCCTTAATTTGGGGGGAAAATTACACAGTATATTTTCAAAGAGGAAGAGAAAACTTTATGTAAATTAAATTTTTGGGAAAACTGCATAATTTTAATGAATATTTCTTTGGGGAAGCAGCCCTATAACAGCCCCTGATATAGCCCTATAACAGCCCCTGATATAGAAGGAAAAAAAACCAGAACAGTTGATGCCTGTGTGTGTGCATTTCAATAATCTTTATATTGAAGTGTAGAGAAACATTCCATTATCTATATTTGAATAATGTTGATACAATGAAGCTGTTATATTTTTTATCAATGTCTGAAGTTTATGTGATATGTTTTAAAATACAAAATGTACATTGTAGCTTTAAAACTTCCAGTTTATATTAAAAGTCTTACATCATTTTGGGTTGTTTTGTTTCTTTCAATGGTTTCAGCCCGGTCTATTGGACAATAAACACTTGCATCTACAAAGAACAGTTCCAATTAAATACATAGCAATTCTTGTACATAGGTAATTATTGTACAAAACTAAGGTGAATTATTGTACAAAACTAAGGTAAGAAAAATGATGATTTGTCGATTCAGTGATAGCCTTAGACAAGATAAAAAGACATATACTACCTAAATAAATCACAAACAATTAGTTGTATTTGACATAATTTTATTATAATACATTATGCACAGTAAAAAAACAATACAAATTCTTAGAAATATTTATACTCTCTGTACCAGCATTGAATTTATAAATTTACTATTTTATAGACCAAGTAACTATGCAATCATTTCTGGAATTCATGACCTGACTGTGTTGGCTTGTACAACCTTTATTAACAGATTTAATAATTATCTTTTGTGATCACTTTTTCATTTTATTTGTTTGTTTGTTTCATTTTACGCCTTTTCCTCCCAACAGTATTTCAGTCATATAGGCGGGTAGTTTCCTAACCATCGTTCCCGGAGAGTCACCAGTACTAGACTACCTTCCTCCGCGCTAAACTACCAAAGCATCTCCCGGGGATCAAACCCACGCCAGAGAGGTAACTGGATTAGAAGTCATTGACTCTAACCCCTCGACCACGGAGGCAGTTTTTTCAATTTCTAAATTCAAATATTGATGTTAATACTGGGCAAAACTTGAATCAGACATTTCCAACCTTAATTAAAAAAATTATGTCTATTCACATCTTCCAATAACACCTTGTACATAAAAAAAGACTAACAAAGAAAAAGATTTCTAGAAACATAAAATGACGATATCATACAAAATATACATTATGATAAAGACCTGCCTTTAAATTCTGTTGTTAAGTTGGGGGTACACTTCAGTTAGAACAGTTTTACCTAAATTAGTACTTACAATAGAGTAAAACAACAAAAAACATTATGCGAACATGTATATACAGATGATTATAAATGAAGATTCAGTCCTACATCAAATGATAATTTTACATTTTTTGGTAGCGCTTTGATAAATTTAAAAGATTGCTGCACATGTATTGTTCCCTGGGCACTGTACAGTGACATTTCTTGTTTTTGTTCCAGTCACACGTCACTATATGTCTTACACAGTCAGACAACAGTTGACTACACTATATGTATTTAAACTGTGTAAACACATGTTTTTATCATAGAAAAATGGCATATATCTTCTGTGTCTACATATTGTCACGATGAACACATCAAATATGTTGATTGTTTTTCCATTGCACTGTCTAGAGTTGTTTCGTTGTGTGTGTAGTTACATGCTCTCTCATTCATCAATGTATGGTAGCCAAAATGCCTGATAAATGTAACAAATCAAAACTATTTTATCTCAAAGTAGAAAATAAAATGGAAAATTTAAGTAGAAAAAAAAAACAGATAAAAAGTTTGCTACAGTAAATATTTCTTGCTTGAACTAATATTAATATTATTAATATTCCTACATTTTAAAGTTAAAATTGAATATGATGAACTATGTCATTCTGTGAACATGTATATTATAAAAATCTTCAAGAAAAACACTGTATGATGTATTGTCAGTACATCTTAATTTTACTTAACTTATATTTAAATTCTTTTAAGTTTGAAATATTTGTGGGTTTGTGATAAAAATTAAAACAAGAATTTACCATATTTGTACAAGACGTTGACAGCATCATGAATTTAGGATTGAACCCAACACATTGTACTGGTCCAGGATGGTCACAGCTCATTGTTGCAACCTTAGCTCCACTTTCTGTATTCCAGCAGTGTACACGGCCATCTGTTGAACCGCTGAACACAAATTGTGAATCTGGACTGAACGACACCTCTAATGGTATACCTTTTGTGTTTGTATGTCCCTAAAATAATTAAAATCTTATATTATACAATTAATGTTGTGATGATGAGGTGAATATCCAAGTCTATTGACATTGCTAATGTGATTTTCACTGAGGCCAAAGGCAACATGAGGGAAATGGGTAGACCTTAGTCTAGTCTAATAATAGTTTATAATGGTAAACTTAACCTGTAATAAGACTAGTAACATGTTATCTGCTAACCTATTGTGTTGTTTCTTCACATTGAATACAAGTTGGAAAAAAATAAAATTCAAAACTATTTAAAAAAAAAGATCATGAACCTGAATCTATGTATCTATAAAAGAAAAAATATATATACCCATCACTGGAAAAAAAGAGAAATGTTCAATTTTGAGCTGATTGATGCTGGTACTTATATTTAACATATAATTATTAGTCACATGGTAGACCAAACTTGGGATTGTACCAAACAAATGCTGTTCTAATAGTTCAAATACTTTCTCCACTTTTGACACTAAAAAAATCAAGATCATGGAGTCGAGATTCAAATCTTAAATGTGTACAATATTCAAAGTAAACTTAACATTTAATATAATAACCCCTTAGTGAGAGCTTTTTTTAGAAAATCACGAAAGTCACTAAAAATCTAGCCAAACTTTCTTTTTAAACAGGAATAAAATCTAAAAATTAGTCTTATTTACATTATTTCTCTACTGAAACTACATGTAATTAAAACAAAAGACATTATTTGCCTAGTTTTTGTTCAGAGGTAACAATTGGAAATAAAATACTGTTGCACAAAGACAAAAAACATGAAAACTATGTATTCCACTAAATTCACTATAATACAAAAACAACATTAACAAATTTTATGAGAAAAACAAACAACTGTTGCAACAAGTGTTTAAACAAGTATACCCCACTCAGATAGTTCTTTACAATTCTTGTATAGGAACTCTCAAAAGGGTCATGTTCAAGTTCTTTCTTTTTTCCAGGTATCTGATGTCAAGGTTATATAAAAAAAATTTTTAATGAATATACCAGTACTGGTAGCTAGAATTTTTTTATTTTTACCAAATATTCTACAGCTTCTCTTTTTTAAAAGCTAGAATTGCTTACAAATAGATCAACACCTACTACTAGATAGTCATTTGAATTACCGTATAAAGAAAACAACTACTTCCGGTTAATATCACTAACTGTGTCATGTATCAGCTGACGTAAAACCTCAACTTTTACTATTGAAGATGTACAATTATTTGATTGTGTTTCAAACAAATCAGTACATGTGCAGCATCTGTAAACTAAAGATTCTTATATAACTAAGAAGACCTTAAGTTTCCTTTCTTACAAGTTTCTAAAGTATCAGTTACTGCCTTGTTTTGATTCAAGTTGAGTAAAGGACTCAGTTTCCATTATTTGCATTATTCTAGACCATCTATTGGTAAGAAAATTAGCTTTATTTAAATGACTAAATGTTGCAAGCAGAATCGTACATACAAAAGGAAGTATTTAGACTGGGGTAATAAATCTCACCACAAATGTTTGTAGAGGAGTTCCCTGGAAGGCATCAATAAGACGTATAACCTGACCATTTGTTGATACTACTATCAGTTTACCATCAGGACTAAACTTCATCCCTGTCCAATCACAATCTTTATCTTGTGGTAGTTTAAATGTTGCAAATGGACCCTTAAACATGGAAAATTTGAAAATAAAACAATGTTACATGTACCTAGTTTACAAAGACAGATATTTTACAAATTATAAGACCAATATATTTAACCAATAAACCTGCAAGAACCAACACTGTTTGGCCTTTGCTACCGGTATTGAGCCATGCCATCTGGCATTTGCCCAAGTGCAGTCTAACAGGCTCTACTGTTGGTAGATCAAATAAATGGACTGTTTCAAATTCTAAGCAGGGCTATTCTATTAAACAAATTCATCAGTTTAAAGGCAATGAAGTTTATATCTGTGTTTTACTGTAACTTCATTAAAAGTTATTTGCTGCTATCCATTTATTTCATTAAAAATGCATATGTGTTCTAATATGATATAATATAAATAATATGAATTTAGATCTATTTTTTACCCTGTCAAATGAACGGAGATCATAAAGTTTGACACATTCCGAGTTTATACCAGCTGCAAAGATGAGACCTTCAGGATCAAAGGTTGCCACTGGTCGACCTGGTAAATGCATCTGTCCCTGAATAAAAAAATTCACCTTGATAATACATTATAACTTTCAGTAGAAATCTTTAAAAATGTTCCTTGACAAGCAAAAGTGACACATAGCATTACCTGGCTATAATGAGCGCTTTAATACTTATTTAAAGTTTAAGGGTTTTTTTGTTATTTTTGTCTTGTTGTCTTGTAAATATATGTAACCACTTTTACAAAGGAAGATGAAAGTAACTTACATGCATAATTTTGTTCTGACCTCATCAAACTAAAAAGCATTTTTTAGGGGAAAAAATCTTACACAAAGCGGTTTTATTTTCAAACTTGGCATTGAACCCCATTCATGCTTTTCAAACCATTTTAAATGCATATTGCTCTCACTAGCGGCTAAGAAAATGAATAAAGAACATATGAGCCGCGTCATGACAAAACCAACATAATGGGCGCATCCGCACAGTCTGATCAGGATCCATGCTTTTCGCTTACCAACACTATTACAAGTGGAGAAACTGACAGCGAACAGCATGGATCCATATCAGACTGCGCGGATGCGCAGGCTGGTCTGGATCCATGCTGGTCGCAAACCCATTATGTTGGTTTTGTCATGGCACAGCTCATATTATTAATTTACCTGACAGTTTTGTGATCTGAGATCCCACAATCTAATGGTCTTGTCCAACGATCCTGACAAAAATGTGTCATTTATTGGTGACATATTCAGACATACTACCCTAGAAAATAGGAAAGCAAAGACACTATTTTAACAAATATCTTTTTAAAATAAACTTAAATTTTATTATATTTAAACACCCTACACATGAACAGACAAATCTTGTGTCTATTTAATATGACAGAAATCAATTAAATTTTCATATTTCATATAATATATCAATCAATTGATATTAATTAATTGACAAACTAGTCAACAATGTTCACAACGTATGAATAGTCATAGATTTGATATAAACCATTATCCTGAAACAATTACAATGGTTCCGAACATTTTAATACCCAATACCCAAGGACATACTATCAAGGATTTTTGTTTTATGCCTATTGATAAAATAACACATCCTTGGAAAAGACTTTTAAAAGAGACTTCTTGGATACATTTGTACATCTCTTAGATACTGTTATCTCCAAATGGAATGAATTCCAAAGTTTTGTTTTAATATCTGTCAATTACTAAAAAGTATTTTTATATATCTTAGTTAGTTTTAATTGTTTTTTACTTAATATATGCGTTTTAACTGCTTTCTTCACCAGTATAATGCATCAAATTGATCATGTCTATGATTATTACGCCAAACTTTTTGTTATGTTTTGACATCCTCCCTATCGACGTCATGTGACGCCGACATAATTTCCTGTATATTGTTATTATGTACCCCGAAGAAGGCTGTTCAGCCAAAACGTTGGTATATTAAAGGGAATTATAGAATTTGCAGTCGACTACTTATTTTTTACTATATATCAATTAAGAACTTCACACAACAAAGACCATCTCAGTGTAAAGAAGAGTACACATGTAAGTTAAAGGAATCATTGGACTAGTGGTTAAGGTGAATGTCTCTCAACCTAGAGATAGAGGGTTCAAGCCCCACAATCGTTAAGATTATGTTTCCTTGTATGTCACAAGGGTGTGCAGTACTACTGGTTAGTTTCAGGACTTAAGAGTTGTTCAAATAAGCAACAAGCTTTTTTCCACAATCAAGCTAAAATAAGTACAGTCAGGACTCAATACATCGGAATCCATTATACTGACAAATTCAAATAACGACAGTGAATTGATGGGAACCAATTTTTTTCAAAGTTATTATAATCCTTTATAATGGAAAATTCGTATTCCGACTCCGACGCAATAAAATTGGAAACCAAACTTGTTATTTTCTATACAATCAGTACCCGTTAAACTGACACTTGGTCAGTCAAGCGGGCGTATCATCGAGCCTTGAACAAAAGCAGCAAGGTGTTAAAACAGGTATTGTAGCTTGGTCAGTTGATTGTTACACCTTATTACAATAACAAATAAGAAAAGTTTAAAAGACAATTGTCGTTAATTGTCGTTTATTGACAAAGACAATAAACAGTGTTCAATCAATTTTTAAACGTTTAACTTTTATAAGTCCTATCATTGTATGTGCTTTTTATTTTATAAAGTTTTATCATTTTCATATCAATCTTTAACTATTTTAGTTGTTATTATTTTCATAAAGTTGTTGTATTATGTGTATGATATGTAATGTGTATAATAAAGTGAACACATAAACACAAAAATCTTTTTCATCATAGATGTTTAATATAGATCTAAATACATAATTCGCAGATACCAGTGAATAAGCATATTCAATACTAGTATACTGACATATCCTTTGGGAACCAACAGTGTCTTTGTAATGAGTCCTGACTGTACATGTATTATTTTAAACTAAATTAAACTGACAGTCCAGGTTTGTTTGTTTGATTTGGGTTTTACGTCACAACGACACAGTATAGGTCATTTGACAACGTTCCAGCTTTACTGGTGGAGGAAGACCTCAGGTGCCCCTCCATGCATTTTTTCAGGCACGAATGGGTAACAGGTAACCGACATTGTACTGGTAATTTGGTGTTGATATACAAAGTACATCATCAACAATAATGCCTGTAATGCCTTGGAATTTTAATAGAATCCAGTGTGTTAACTATCAAGGTTGTTCATGGCAATCATGATATAAACTACACATATCAATTTTGTACTTACTTTTTAGTGTGTCCTGGGAAATATCGGATATATTTGTTGTCATGCAGTGATAAATACCTTATAGTATCTGTAACAAATTGGAACGTTTGTGTTAAAGGTCACATAAATAAATAAATAAATATCATGCTGCATCAATCAAAAATATGATGTACCAGTACATATTACAACTTTACAATACATCAAATAGTAAAAACTGTTATTTGCCTCATAAGTATATTTTCAAATGAGAACTTAACTAATTTTCAATCTGGTTACCAACAACTTACATGAATGAATGGTATCATAACATGTAGATCTCTTTACTTAAAGTAAAGATTGTCGTACATATTGGTCAAATTTTGTAAAACTCTTGAAGTCAACCTTTTCTATTAAAAGATGATAAAACAGCATATTAAGTTGAAAGAAAACAAGAAATTATAATTAAGTAACTGCTAACAACTTACCATCAACTTTTGTGGAGCTGTGTAGGGCTGTGTTAACAGCATGTGTGTACCTGATTAAATCAACACCATACTTCTTACTGTTCAATGTTCTTTTTGGTCTGAAAAAAAAAACATTAAATACTACAGGTACATATATAAAACATAAAGAAACCACCTTACAAATGATAATCATAAACTGAAAACACAATCATCTGTTTGGCATTATTCAGTGACATAATACACACAGGTGCTTGTGGAATTTTACAAGCCTTTTAGGTTACCTGCCGCTATATTTTCCCTGATTTTCTTATAGCTTTCGTGCCAGTCCACCATTTATTGCCGATTTTGTTCATTTCTCATTGGCAATAAATACGCTGACTTGGACAAGTTGCATACTCATTGTATTTTCTGCGTGAAATACGCAGGACTGTGAGAACAAAAAATTACTTATCTCAGTTGTATATTTTCATTTCATGTTCAGATTAGTTAATTAGATAAATGATTTAATTAAGTGATAATTGCTTAATTTACACATAATTATTCATTAATTAAAGCAGATTGTTATGTACATGTATTGTTGACAGATGTATTTCCTAGAAATTGTATGTATGCTAACATATAAATTTAATCGTTTTCTTAAACTAGAAATTTAAAGTTATGAGTAACTGAAGGCCTAAATCTAAGAAAAATGCAGTATTTATATGCATACCATCAACTGGAAGAACTTATCTTTTTCAGCAAATGCAAATAATATATATCTAACTTTAACATTTTCGAGACATGGTGCCATGATTTTTGAAGTGGGGGAAATGGTCAAGGAACAGAGGGGAATCGTTATCAGTTTTAATATTGATAACCTAACAGTTTAAATCTTAAAAGTAAGATACAAAGAAAATTTTATATCCAGTGTTGCATCTATATCAAATTTCAAAATTATGGGGGATTGTCCACCACTCAACTGACAAGAGGGCCATGATGGCCCTGAAGTCGCTCACCTGTATATAGGCCCCGGAGCGGGGCCAGTTTAAACCCCAGGGCTTTTATTTGAACAAACTTGGTAGACACCCATTAGAAGATGTTTCATGCTAAACATCTAAGGTCTAGCTGGTCAAGTTTTTTCTTTACACATATAGTTAAAAACAATGACACACCTGGGGCAGGGCCAGTTTTGACCCAAGGGCTTTTATTTGAACAATCTTTGTAGACACTTACTAGAAAATGTTTCATGCTTAATATCTAAACTCTAGCTTTTCGGGTTTTTTCAAAGAAGATTTTTAAGTTTTTGCTATACACATGTAAGGAAAATCAATGTCATGGGGGGGGGCAATTATGACCCCAGGGTTTTATTTGTACAAACTTTGTAGACACTCACTATAAGATGCTTCGTGGTTAATATCTAAACTCTAGCTATTTGAGTTTTTTCAAAGAAGATTTTTTAAGTTTTTGTTATACACATATAAGGAAAATGAATGACCCCCGGAGCGGGGCCAATTTTGACCCCAGGGCTTTTATTATAACAAACTTGGTAGACACTCACTAGAAGATGTTTCAAGCTTAGTATCTAAACTCTAGCTATTTGTTTTTTTTCAAAGAAGATTTTTTAAGTTTTTGCTATACACATATAAGGAAAATCAATGACCCCCGGGCAGGGCCAATTTTGACCCCAGGGCTCTTATTTGAACAAACTTGGTAGACATCCATTAGAACATGTTTCATGCTAAATATCTTAGCTCTAGCTCTTTGGGTTCTTGAAAAGATTTTTTAAGTTTTTACTATATGCATATAGGGAAAATCAATGACCCCCTGGAGCGGGGCCAATTTCAGAAAACAGAAAAAAATCCGATTGTCACATACTTTCGCGACACCGGTAATTTTGATATTTATTTAAAGGTGAAAATAAGCTATGTTATGTTTAAATTTTTTACTATTATGGCAGAAAATTTTTATAAAATTGGTGATGATGACATTTTTCTGTAAGTTATTCAGAAAAAAAAGGTTGCATTCTGTGAATGAGTTTGCAAGTGTTATTTCTATTTATAGGCTAATATGACCTAGATTTACTAACGTGGAAATTGACAGTGGTTACAGCTGACAAAATTTGATTAGAACAAACAAAAGAAATTGTCTGATAACAGCATTATGTAAAGTTATAATGAATCTTTAATATAATTGTTATAGGGCGATTGTTATACAGTAATTTTACTATATAACATTTTTATTCTGTTCTATAACAATTAAAGTTGTGGTTCTATGTAAAAAAGGTAGTGATCAATAAATTATATACACAAATGTATCAGTTTATTTGAGAATCCTTATAAAACTGAAAAGTTTTATATGTAATGTTTATTTAATCAACTGCATATGTTGTTAATCGCTAAATCGTGAATAGTCCGCTGAACTTTTGGCTATTATTTTTTTGGTCCTGATGAAGGTCGTATAGACCGAAACTAGTAGACACAAATAAAATATTGTAAATTTGCTCTGGTGTTGACATGTATTACTCATTAATTTATATTTCCTTGGTTGATTATTTTTTTAAGTTAAAAATATTGGCTATTATTTTATTTGAGGCAGTGTGAGCCCTGCTCGTTAAACATTTCAGGAAGGTATATTCAGAATAAAAGGTGGTTCTAGCTCATACACATACTTAGGCCAATTGAAAATAACGATAAATATATGTAACAATTTTAATATGTTGAATGCATTGAAAAAAACACAGGTATTCAACATACATATTTATTTTTGTTACGGGAGGGCTTTTGTCTGCCTTGTTAATTTCACGGGAGGGCTTTTGTCTGCCCAGTCGTTTTCATGGGAGGGCTCTTGTCCGCCCTGTTATTTTCACGGGAGGGCTTTTGTCCAACCTTGTCATTTTCACGGGAGGGCTTTTGTCCGCCTTGACATTTTTTTGACGGGAGGGCTTTGTCCAGGAGGCTTTTGTCCGTTTCCCATAGTGAACTCTTGCGTGTATTAGACTTTGTTGATGTTGACACACATTCTTAACTAGCGGATTAACAATAATAGGTTGTAATTGAGAGGTAGACAAAGTGTTAACAGACTTGGCATTGTAAATAGTTATGACAGATCATTAAAAAATGGCGCAACTTCAAAATGGCTTTGAAGTTTGTTTTAGGCGAAGTCGCTGATCCGAAGGCGACTTCTTTGCCCAAGTCACCCCTAGCTCAAGCCCTGAATAACATAAGATACTTATAATTATGATTATTACACAATCTCACATGAAGCAGCTAAAATGAATTCATTTAGAGATTAGTTAGCAAATGAACGTCAATAATAGAAATAATAATAAATGCTATCAATATTAGTCGCGAATTTAGATGACGTGAACTTACGTTCCTCCTTGACAGTCATATATCACAATAGAATCGTCATCGCTGCTAGAAATCAATGTTTCACCATTCGAAGAAAAGTCAATACTTGTTATTTTATCCGTATTTTCTCTAAATATTTTAGCAACACGGAAATTTCGCACAACATTCTCTGTCAATTTCATTTCGTCGATGAACATTGTTGACATTAAGACTGGTTCCATATATTCATGACCAAGAATGAATGTTTTGATACAGAAAATGACAACCAGTTTAATGAACGCCAAAAATTATGTTATACGAAAAGCTTCTTTTATCCGAAAATACTTTTTTTCCTTATAAACGGATTCGTTTAATAAGACAAACCAACGTTTATTTTTTAGGATAGAAAGTCAAAGCAGATCATCTAAATTAGAAAAAGATGAAATTCTTTTTTCAATGTTTATGATATACTTTATAACAGTGCAGCAGAAAATACTTTAAAGAAATCATAACTTCATTACAGTAAACCTCATTTCAGAACCTAGTATACTTATCACTTTCATACATCATAAACATCGTATTATTGATACGTGATAACGTGAGCGACTGTACAGTCTAATACCCCATTCCCTAGACCTGCTTAGAGGTAAAATACAAAAAGAAATAAGGAACTCATACTGGTTGTATTTAGACAAGGTCATTTTCTTTGATTATTTACAACCAGGAAAGAGTAAGAAGTTCTACTCTCTCATCAAATCAAACAAAACAGGAAACTGTGGAGTAGCACATTTAAAGAGTGATGGTCAAACCTTTACTGATTCTAAAATGAAGACAGACATACTAAATAAACAATACAATTTGAGTGTGTCTTCTCCCGCCCCAACCATTAAGTCTAAACCAGTCATGTAAACAATTCCTTACACCAAAACAAACATCCAAAACTTCCAAATGTCAACATAACAGGGGAAGGAGTAAAGAAACTCCTCAAATGTTTAAACCCAAGCAAAAGCCTCTGGTCCCGACCAACTGTCCCCAAGGTTATTGAAAGAACTTCATACTGAAATTGCCCCAGTTCTCACACACATTTTCAAAATTTCCCTAAAATCGGGTACTGTCCCTCATGATTGGAAGCACGCAGTCGTTGCCCCTGTTTATAAGAAAGGCCCAAAATGTAACTACAGGCCTATATCACTAACCTGCATTGCCTCTAAGCTAATGGAGCATATAATTGTCTCCAATATCATGTCTTTCTACGACAAGCATGATATTCTCAGCAATGTCCAACATGGTTTCAGGTCAAAACATAGCTTATCAGTCTCACCCATGAAGTTCATGACAATCTAGAGAAAGGCCAACAGACAGATGTCATTGTCACGGACTTCAGCAAAGCAATTGATAAAGTCGACCATCACAAACTTCTCCTTAAACTACACAGACTAGGTGTTAGCTCAGAGGTCATATCATGGACTAGGTCATTTTTATATGGTCGCACCAAACAGGTCGATCTTGATGGTCAAAACTCTGACAACCTACCTGTTCTCTCTGGTGTCCCCCAAGGCTCGGTCCTGGGACCTTGCCTCTTCTTATTCTACATACCTTCCTGATAGTGTTAAGGGCAAGGTCAGGCTATTCGCAGACGATACAATAGTATATTTAACAATCAAATCAACCCAAGACGCCCAAACCCTCTAAAAAGATCTCAACAGCCTTGAAAACTGGGAATCTGATTGGTCCATGGAATTTAATCCAGATAAATGTGAAATCCTTAGTATCAGCCGCAAGAAACATCCAGTATACATTCCCCTATAATTTACAACTAAAATCCACTGAGACTGCAAAATATTTAGGCGTAACAATTAGTAATGATTTATCCTGGACCAATCACATAAATAAAATAACAGCAAAAGCAAAAAATTCACTCAGATTTATAAAAAGAAATGTCAAAACTTCAAATAAAAAGGTCAAAGAAACTGCCTACAAAACTTATGTAAGGCCCCAGTTAGAATACTGTTCCACGGTTTGGCATCCTTGGCAAAAATATCTGGTTTAAAAATACAACAAGTTCAATGGTCAGCTGCCAGATATGTATACAATGACTACAATTACACCAGTAGTGTATCTAAAATGATAAATGAACTTAATTGGCAAACCCTAGAATAGAGGCACAACATCAGCTGTTACCCGTCTCTACAAAATCCAACACAGTCTTGTGAGGGTCGACCATCACCACCTGACACCCACTAGAAACATGAACTACCAAATACCATATCCAAGGACACAATACCAGTCATTTTCATTTCCCCTAGAAGTATTCGTCTGTGGAATGACCTACCTGTGTCCTTACAAGCTAGTTCCAGTTTAGACCTCTTTACTGGGCAGCTGCATCCTTTTTACCAGTTCTAAGTCAGCTTTGTTTTTAACTTTTATCTCAGTCTTGTAGTTCTTTTTAACTTGCTTTTACATTGTGTTTATAAATTTGCACTTTAACAGCTATTTCCAGACAACGCTCCTGCTTAGTGTAATCGATAACGATTTTGAAGCAGTATAATGTAGTTTTAGATACTTAAATACAAAATAATTGTATTGTTGTATCTTTTTTCAAGTATTCTTATAAATTGCAAGTTTTTACAAAAAAGATAAAGATACCTTTAGTGTAGCTCTACTGTAAAGAAGCATTCTCAAACAACAACACGTACATGTATACATCCTTCCTGTACTTAGTTTGGGGAAAAGACACAAACTCATACATCAATATTAAAAGTAAATTCAATGGAAAAAGAGCTACCAGAATTATACTTAATAGGCCGATACGTTCGATTTATAAAAATCAATTTTTTCAAAAACAGCTGTAAAAATTTTTTTTTTTAAGTTTACAGTTAGATACATGATGAAAATTTACCACTTTATATTGTAACTGTTGTAAATGTTGATACCTTCATTTTCTTTTCAATTATTACGAGATTATCTAGGATTAACATGAGTGTCAGATGGCTGAATGAATGCAAATATCTAACCTTTACACCCAAGAATGTATTCATATTTCTTTTTGGTACAAAAAGATTTTAAATTTTGTATTGATCTACATTTTTTTTTATACTGTGTTATTGTGAAATCAGACGACCGTACTGAAAATAAGTATAAATGTGTAAACTTTTTATGTTACCTTCAATAAATAAAGATTTTATTTTATTGTAATTATTATTATTATTATTATTATTATTATTGTTATTATTATTATTATTATTATTATTATTATTATTATTATTATTAATGTAAAAAAACTGTCAGTTGCTTTGTGCTCCAAAAGTGTAATGTTACTTTTTAAACTATTGCATTTAATTTATGGTTACCTATTTTTGTATTTTTTTAAGTTGATACTAGTTGCTTATATGCTTTTAAACCATAATTTGCACCTCACCCTAGTTTGAGTGTGTATGTATGTCTTCTCTTTTAAAGTTAATGAATGCATGTTTGCTCTTTATAGGCACATTCCTCAAAAACGAATAAATTGTTACTTTATTGGAAAAGACAACCATGAGTTTTATAACGTATAAATGATAGATTTAGAGCATGCTAGATACTTGTTACATGTACCTGAAGAAAATAGACCTAAATTTGAAGTTATTTGTCAGGAAATAACAGCAAAATGTAAACAATGTAGTATCTTGACTGATGCACTTAAACTGTACTAATTGCTGAGAGGCAACAGGGAGAAAAAGATGGTTCAAGTAATTTGCCAATGAGTAACATTTTGGAAACTATAAAAGTACATCAAAAATAAAAAAAGCTTTTGAAAAATGAAAATAACTGCATTTCAGGGTCATATAATGGACGTACCTTTATCGTTTTTGTTTTGTTTTATATATAGATGTAAAGGTATGTTACCCTTGACAAGCACGTCAGTTGGGACGAGCAGTCATCAAGGTCGTTATTTGTCTTAATCCAGGCCAGTTCTTATACATTGTAGCTCTACGTTGACACCCCCACCACCTTCCGCCCCTGCACCCCACACTGCTGTCCATGAGATTCCCGTGGCAACCGTTAGATAAACTACCCTTTTATTGTATTTATTATTTATTTTTATGTTTTTTTTATTTAAGTCTCGTTCTTATTAAGCCCTTGTGCCTTGTCCTGTTTCTGTTTGGTGTCCTACTGGGTTCCTTGTTGGTGGTCAAGTTTTGCTGATTGTGATATATGTTCAGAAGTGATGCCACTGATGAAAGATGTTACAATACAAAAAAAATATATATAGAAGGGAAAATAATGGTCATAATGAGAGAGGAACAAATAGGTAAGATATCATAAAAATCAAACTGTAAAATGCTACATTTTGCGCATTAAGCTTAGTTACCGCATTACGCCTCTTATTTGTCTTTATTGTTCATTAATATATCACTGCAATAAACAAACGGCTTGCTACCAGTCTGACTTTCCGACCAATCAAAGTCGAGCTTTCTTGTACTTAAAATGCAGAGGGAAATACAAAAAATAATATAATATTTTCGACGATTCTGGTCTAAAATTCAAGTTGTCAGTCATAGTAAATGAATTTATTCTTTTGTCATTATCCTTTGAAGTGTATATGCCAGTTACGTTGCTGTTAGATCATTTGTTAGAAGCTTTTAGAAATGTCACAAGTTTTCGCGTGCCTGTCATAGGAGAGAGACACTATTCGGGTATTCACAAATATATACAAACATACTGCTTTTAAAATTAAATAAGGTAACGTCATTTTGAGGTGATATGCTCATCAACAGACCCCTATGTATTTATTTTTTCAGCATCTTCTATGTAGTACAAATATGGGGGATTTCTTGATATTTATGGACAGTCCATAATTTTTTTGCAGGTGTTTCAGTTTGGCCCATTGTTTGGACACTACTAAGGGTGTAACAGTATAGTATACGGTACTTGCAGTATATCGTACCGTTTTGACTCGGTACGGTTCTTGGTATGACAAATCACCCGTTGGGTACGGGACGGTACAGCATTTTATACCATTTTCAAGGGGAGTAATTATTTAAGTATAAATTTGCAGAAGATGAATTTAAATCCGCTTCAATGGGTTTTAAGTCCGAAGTATGGACGCTTTTTTGATTTCAGGTGAAAAAATTATTGGGAAAATGTCTTCTTTGACTGCTACTTCAATGTCCTGAATTTATTTTTCCAACATATTGTTATTTCTGTAAGAACTGACCATCAGCTGAAACGGCCTATTTGGAAACACTTTTTTGCCAGCTGAAATTCATAATTAAATAATAATACGATATCTTAACACTTTTCTGCAAATAAAACCCACTTTGCTGAATCCAAAATATTGTCAAAAGATGTGTAGCTGTGTAGAGTTATGGCAACACTATTTTGTTGGATATTTTCCATACTGTCCGTACTGTCAAGGGATATATTTAATGTTTGTAAATAATATGAATGTATAATAAGTGAGTATAGTAAAATTATTTTTGTGTTCAGCTTAATATTCTCATTATGACACATGGTCTAGGCAAATTGTGTTACTAAAACTCAGATGAACATTTTAAATTTTACTATAAAACTCTAGAAATTTATCCAAAATAGCATTCACCTTACATATGAAATTTTCAATAAAAATGTGATATTTCTATTACCTGTGCATCTATTTGAATGATATGTTTTATTGTAGATATTTTAATTCTTATAGTTTCAAAAAAATATTAAAGGGACTCCACTGAGGTTTTTTGACATGATGAGACTGAAAATATTTTCCAGATAAATGTACCATTTGATGTAGGTTTAGACCACTAATCTTTGTGCAAAATTTCAGATCATTTGCCCACTTCGTTTTTCCAGAATAATTATTCAAATTGTAAAAAATGACCCAAAATGAAAAGCGTTTAAACGCTTTTCACTCAAATCGGGCTAAGAAAAACATAAAATTACGATTTTCAATTTATTTCAAAGTATATTTCTTAACTATCTTTGCATATATTTCTGCCCCAGCTCATTTATGTAGGAAATTTAAATGTTATGTTTAAGGATTTTAAACCTCAGTGGAGTCCCTTTAAAGCTTTGAACCTTTTATTTAACAATCAAAATGTCAATAGAAAATATGTTGACCAGGTCATTCACTTGATTTCAAGCCATACTGCATCATTTAATGCAAATGACTCATTTGATAAACACTTGATAGTTACGAAATAATGTGGAAATAACAATAATGTTGTTACATCACAGCCTTAAATTAATTTTGCATAATACATCTGTTAAAGGATTACAGACAATTTTCTTTAGTCAATCCATATCGTGATACATATCGTATCATGGACCCTGTACCGCAATGCGTATCTTATCGTTAGGTGAGCATATTGTTACACCCTTAGTCACTACACCCTACCCCCTCTTATATCACCAACTTTTCCTAAACACTCTAAACTGACAGTGTTTTTTCAAGTTATATGCATTGAAATATTATATATGTGATTGTGATAACATTTTTTCATTAAAAAAAATTAAATACATATATATTTAGTAAAGGTATGCAACTTGCCGTTCATTTTTTTAGCACTAGTCCAAATGTGAACTCCAGAACTCCAACTTTTTTTCTTCAATCTACTGCACCAGTTACTTTCAAATATGATAGAGAATTTGACATTGTGATTTTTTGAAACATGAAAAAGGGAAGTATTTCTTACAAAAATGTAGGCAATCAAAAATCTTTTCTTGAATATGTATCATGTAATGTGGATAATGCCTAGTTAACAGACCCAAGTTTAAACACACCTTTAATTACAAAAGTTGTGGCAGGAATAAACCACTTTTGTTATTTTTTTAGAAAAATCTACCTATTAAGTGTTAAGCCTGATTACTAAAATTCCAACCACTTCAATTTTGTTTTGATGTACCAAATAGACAGCTGTTATTTGGAAGCATTTTAATGGGTATTCATAACAGAAGAAATATTTTGAATGAATTTTTTGATAATACACCAGGTGTGTAAACAAATATAAATTTTGCTTTTACTTTAACTGTTTTTGGAAGGGGCATCATGATAAGCAGTCTTGTCTGTATTTAGGATAATGTATGCAGTATAGTTTTCTTGCTACTGAAAATGCCTTTTCTTTCTTCAGATTTTTAGCTTCCATATATTGTGCTGTATATAAGAAGAGATCATGTCAGGTAATATTGTATGTTCATTTTATGGTGATAACTTGATTTTTATATATTTTTAAATTTACATAATTATGATTGACCTTTCTATTGTAATAATGTTACGTACATTAATTCCATGGAATCATTACATATATATATTTATTCTTATCCTTAAGCAAAAACTTAGCGACTTCTTAGGAACTGTCGTATAACTAGCATTCATTTGAATTAATTGAATAAATTTTGTTTGGAAGAAAATACTCTTAAAGTCCCATTTATTCCCAATAATCAAATTATCTAATATTAATTATTTCAAAATTATTACAAAAATTATTGTAATGAAATATTTACAAATTATTTCAGGTCTAAAATGGTAAAAAATTGACATATTTCTCATTTACAAATTTCAATACTTGTTACCTACCTTAAATTTCTGTCTTAGTTACATATTCAGTTCTGTAAAGTTTGTCAGTTTTACATTGGTAACATGTTGACGTCAGTTCAGAACACTAAAGTAAATGTTCAGAGTATTCTTAACACTGAAAAAAAAATGTAAAACATATACAGAAAATATTTAATTTTGATATTTGTGAGAATGAATGTGCCTTTATTCTGTAGCTGTACAGTGGTTTCTTATTATCATTTAGTATTTTCTATATTTGCCAGGTTGTGAGGAAGGTATACTGGTTGATTTTAGTACACCTGTTGAAAACTCCCCTGTCACATCAACAGGTATGAATACTAAATGTTAAAAAATATATTTGTTGAAAAATATATTTAAAAATATTTGTTGAAAAATGTATCTGGAAGATTCAGTGTAATCCTATGCAAACACATTAGAATTAAGTGAAATGTGTTATTTTTTTTTCAAAAGAGCTGTGGTGATAAGTTATATTTTCTTGCTAGTAAGAGCTTACTTCTTTCCTGAGTTTAAAAGATATATAACATTAAATTAGGCAAAGCGGCTGAGTTTAGCCTATGAACGGGGAAGTTGGTGATAAAAATCATTCATTCTCCCGTTATTAAGGTGTCATTCAGTATTTGATGAACCGCTTCTGTCAGTGATCTCCCCTTATCAGTAGAGAGATTACAATCTGCAAAGGGAGGTAATCACTGTGAGGAGTTTGCGGAATACTCGACGATTATAACAGACTTCCGAAAGTTAAAAAAATATGTCAGACATTTGGTATGACATACCATGAAATCTGTCAGACTGAATGAAATTAAACAAAATCAAAGGAAAACTTGGCACCTTTAGTCACGCCATTTTGTATATGTGCAACTTGAATAAAAGTTGGACAATCCGGAGACCTAATCAAAATTTATCACACATGTCCGTCGGTCCGACATATTTCGGGAAGTCTGATATTATTATTTATCTGAAAAGTTGCGATTGTTCGTCATAAGATTACCCCGCCTATTATCATTAACAATGTGGCCATACCACGTGACTTTTCGGGTACGGAACACGCCGATTTTTCACCCGATTCAGGTATGTTTTTTCTTCATAACTTATTTATTACTCAACCGATTTTGATCAGATAAGGCGCAGAGTACCCGTAATTATATAAGTTATCCACAGTATATCAAAATTCTGAAAACCCCTGAATGGTTTTTGAGAACATTCGAGTACAGTTTTCTTTTCATAGCCTTGGCCGAGGGGAACGGTACACACTCATTTGGCATAACATGCGATTACTAGCAGGTCATATGTTTTTTGACACTATTTCATAGAAAAATACATGTTAAATCTGATATATTTACTATGTCCAATGTATCGAGTGAATGCAGTGATGTTTTAGCATATTTTCATAAAGTTATGTTGAAATGATACGGAACACACTGTTATTTCAAAAGATACGGTACACACACAATTTCTGTCTTTGAAACAATTCTAAAATAAAATGTATATAAAAAATAATTTCAATTATAAAGTGAATGATTTTTTTCATAGTTATACATTTTATTAATTTAAACGAGAACCCTGGGACCTGTTTTGCAAAGTATCATTATGCCTACAGTTTGATGTAAACAGGATTATTGAAAAAAATAAAAGAACATTTTGAGAGTACGCTGCGCAAAATTCGATTTTATATGTTGAGCAATTAATTTTTGGCTATAAAATGTTAAAATTTTAGGGAGGGATACGGAAGGCATTCAAAATTTTGTTTTGATTTTCATTTGAAACAATTAGGTATATTCTTTTGGATTATAAAACGAATTATGAAATTCATGGACATCTGTTATGTGCGATTATTATTTTATATAATTTGTTTGTTCGAATATATAAATGACTGTCTAAACGTAGTATGAATATATAAACAAACAAGAAGTTAGGAGTAAGTTGGAAATATATGTTCCTTGCAAAATGTTGTTTAATTTGGAGAAAAAACGCGGGTTTTGATGTAAGTGGATTTTTTTAAATCACGGAAAGTTTATAAAGTTTTTTCGGCCACATGATATTTGGTATGAATCATCTGCCAGGGTCCCAATCTAACTGCATGTATCTTAATTATTATCAAATTATTTACATATGGACAAATATATTTCGCAGCTACACGTGCAATCAAAATTAATAATTTGAAGAACCCATATGGGAACAAGGCCTGTTATATAACGTAACGTAGTTTATACAAGGTAACCTTGTTACATATACATGTAAGGTATACATGTTAGGAAATTTGGTAAAAATATGCCTATCTTGGATTTTCATTTCAAGATGCATTTAACACTTGAGTTCATGGATATGTGTGCTTGCGTGTTTGCGTTAAAAATAAAATGATATTTTAATAATACCCATTTTGTCAATCAAATGCTATGGATTTTGGAGGCTGCGTTCTGTTTTATATACTACATGAAGTAGGTACGAGACCACAAGTGACTTCGATGTTTCGATTTTTTATGTGAGAAAGTTTTCTTACTACCGTACAGAATGTCGGTCGTTTTACTCAGGTGCCCGTTCTTTCCTTTATTTAAACCCAAAGGGGCACTTGTAAAACACGAAAGTCGCCACATGATAATGTCAGTTTTATGAGCCGTGAAACCTAACCAAAAATGACCTAATTACATGAATTAAAAGTTATTTTTAAAGCTTCGTGCCTATGAACATTAAAAAATTAAGCAATGGCGACTACATTTTTATTTGTTTGGGTCGTCAGACCAAACAAATAATGGTAGCGAAATTTCAGGCTCTGATATGTTTATTTGCAAAATAAGAAAGTAGTCCGAACCCCTGGAAGCGGTTACTTAAAAAATAAGGGGCGATCACTGTGTAAAGATTGTCAAATGACGGGAGCATTAATTTTCAAGCCTTCTCGGGAAAAGAAAAGGTAGTTCCGATTGGTCAAAGATTTCAAATATTGTGTAATTCTTTACAGACATACATGTAATATTAAGCTCCATGATTATTTACATCAGTGTCAAACGAAATTAATAAGGGTTACAAACTGTTACAAGGCTGTTATCTTATAACTTCCCCGTGGTCGAGGGGTTACATGCTCGTTTATGAAGAGAGATGTCCTGAGTTCAAATCCAAGTTAAGGCAACTCCTGTTTTTTGTTGTTTTTTTTTTTTTTTTAATTGTTTAAGCCAAATAAACAATGAATTACATATCAGTGTTGCAATAAGCCTTCTAGCCAATTTACTACAGTTATGACAATAGAAACAACATTGGTGGCACTATACAAAAACAAATTGGTTTACAATCTCACAGCCTTCACCTTTCTGACATTCTGAGACCCAAACAAATTCAGCGCCTTCTATGATTTGATTTAATTAAACATGACTATGATATTGCAAAATTGTACCTAATGACTTGCTTATTATTAACAAAAAATAAATATATGTAAATTGTTATCAAGTATAATGATACTTTCCAGCGATTTAGGTCATGTCCTTGTTTAATTTTCAGGATGAAGCAAAAAGACATATCACTTAAACTAAAAGAAATAAAAAAAACAACAATAAAGAACAATAAACAGAGCATTATATAACAACATTTTTTTCTATAGAGCGCAACTACCTGATTCTTTGAAGGTCGAAGTGTTTAACATACCCTAGGTGATTTTAAATACATGTAGGACAATTACATGGAGGTTGTAAATGTTAAGCGTGATCTCTTGAAATATAGTGCACAAATACATATAAACATTAAAAGTAAGCACTATGATACATTGCAAAACAGGTCCCTGGGTTCTCGTTTAAATTAATAAAATGTATAACTGTGAAAAAAATCACTCACATTATAAATGAAATTAAATTTTAATATATTTTATTTTAGAATTATTACATAGACAGAAATTGTGTGTGTACCGTATCTTTTGAAATAACAGTGTGTTCCGTACCATTTCAACATAACTTTATGAAAATATGCTAAATCATCACTGCGTTCACTCGATACATTGGACATAGTTAATATATCAGATTTAACATGTATTTTTCTATTAAATAGTGTCAAAAAACATATGACTTGCTAGAAATTGCTTGTTATGACAAATGAGTGTGTACCGTTCCCCTCGGCCCAGGCTATGAAAAGAAAACTGTACTCGAATGTTCTCAAAAACCATTCAGGGGTTTTCAGAATTTTGATATACCGTGGATAGCTGATATAATTACGGGTACTCTGCGCCTTATCTGATCAAAATCGGTTGAGTAATAAATAAGTTATGAATAAAAAGCATACCTGAATCGGGTGAAAAATCGGCGTGTTCCGTACCCGAAAAGTCACATGGTATGGCCACATTGATTAAGTTACATTAAAAATGGCGGCGCCCTACTAGAATTGACACTGAAAATTCATTGATAGGTATAGAAATTTATATTATTCTTTTATTGTTTTTTATTTGATTTTCTTTTAAATATACACATGTAGTCTATAGCCGGGCCAGCTAAACCGCTTTGCGGTCCCAGTCTTTGACTTCCCCATACAAGTTAGATTATGGTGACTGGTCCACTCACAACTCGGATCCCTGTGAAAAAAATTTCTTTTAACACTTAGCTATCTAAGCTATTTTAAAGGGTTAATGTTAAGATATGTTACTGTGATTTTTGTATTGTAGATTCTATCTCAATTTTGCGAGATGACCCGTTTGATACACTAGAGAACATTCCGAAGGTCAGCAGCCCATTAAAAGGGTCGGAGAATTTACTGCTTGACATATCAACAAGATCAAACACGTCAGATCAGATGTCACCGCTCAGTATGTTGTTTATTATTGACTAAAAAAAATTGTCATAACCAGGGTTTCTTTAATGATTAGAGAAATAACATTTTCTGTTCTTTAATAGATTTTACCACTTCTTTATTTGAGCAATAATGAGAGACTATGTTAAGTAATAAACTATGGAATCTAAGTAGAGAAATAGAGTAGTTCAGTTAACAATATTGTAAAGATATGCACCCTACTTGGCTGTGAGAAAGCTATCCAGCTACTTGTAGCTTATGGACCTTCGTTATTTCTACTCTGGTACACACTCAGGTCTGAAATCAAGCTCTGACGGGCACCTGAGATCTTCCTCTACCAGTACAGCTGGTAAGTTGCCATACTAGCATTATGGTGTCTATTTGACTTTAAATCAACATAAAAATGAACAAAACCATTCCATTTTATAACAGTTGCCATATTAAACCTCAGTCTTGCCTGAAATATAAGATGTCAGTTAATGAAAGAGATATATGCATATTATATAAATAGTAAACCAGAATTACAGATTTTTTAATGAGATCAAACTGCTTTTCATGTTACTATTTCTCTAGTATAACATTTTACTCTCTTGTTTACAGAATTTATAGAAGATGAGACTTTTGATTTTGATCTGCCAGCAACCCCAGAAACAAACTCAGATAGGTACTTTGATCATTTATTGTATACTTTCTTCTTGCATATTAATCTGTGATTTAAATCTACAGAAAAATATTTTTATGTGCTTTGGAAGAATATTAAAAGTATCTTTGAATTGTCATATTTTCATATTTGTCTTACTTATATGGTTAACACTATGTATACCAAGTTTTGTGGAATTGTGAAAATAACGCAGCATTGTGTAAATGCTACAGACTTTACATACATATTTTAAGATTCATATTTGTATTTCACTATCTTAGACTTGAAACTCTGGCACAGATTTTGAATAACTTTCCCCGTGCAAGTTCAATCTTGATAATCACATAAAGTTTTCTATTGAAACTTTACACAAGCCTTTAAGGTCATAATTGTTAGTCACTGACCAAGGCAAATAACTCTTGCATTGCTTTTCATATGAAATGTACCCCTTGGGAAGTAAAAAAGAAATTATATTAAAAATTGTTTTAACTTGCAGCTGTAATCTGTTTATCAAACAATGAAGAGTCAAGGTACATCTGATAATTCTTGTTTAATTTGGGATTACTAAACTGATATAAGAAATATGAAAGTTAGATAGATAATTAGTTTTTATGACTGTACTATTTTACAGAAGTATTCCTGAAGATGAAGAAGAGGAAGTATTTTTTGGACCAGTTGGTTATCGAGAACGTTGTGTTTCCACTGTTGTTAATTCTGCTACTAAAGAAAGACTTCCCCTAAGTCCGCTTAACTCTAGGCAAATTGCAGAGATATGTAGAGAAGCTAATGTTGTGGCACGTAGAATAACCGCCGCAGCTAGTGGGAAGAAAAGTAAAAGCTTGCCAAAACAGAATCTGTTATGTCCTCAAAAATTACGACTAGATCAAGCAATATTTGATAAAGAGACAGTAGGATCACTGTTAAAATCTGTTAAGAAAATCCATACATCTGACACAGACGACGAGGATAAGGAAAATTGTGATAAACCTCAAGCAATGGACATAGATGCAAGTGAAGGAAGTATCAATTGCTTGGAGGCATTTTTAAGAAATGATGTGGTAGAGTCAAAAGAGGTGTCAAAAAGCAATAGTTCTGAAAGTGATTGCTGTGAATCGCCAGCGAAACGACACAATCGGTCTGGGACATACACTTTAGAGGTTACTCCACACGATCTTCTTCCTGCTGATAAAAGAAAATCACTTCCTGTTGTGGGAAAGTCAGATGAAAATTTGTTAACTGTAAAGACTAAGGAGGGTGACAAAGGAAGGAGAAGTTTATCAAAACTACAGCAACCCAATAGCAAAGTGGCAAAACCATCTGGACTAAAGGGTCCAAAACCAGTTAGTTCTTTAATATGTTATTTTAGGCAATCATCTTGAATGCCTCTTCATTTTGATGAATCACAAATTTATCCTTTTTATATGCCCGAAAGGTGCCTAGCGGTGCTCTTGTTGTATAATGCATTTTAAATAAAACTAATAAGATGTAATAATGTAAAATTACAAAATTGGTTTTTATTAAAGTTTGATTGTGGAACAAGTTATTGCAACTTAATCACTTTCAACTTACCAGTACTTTTGTGTCATATGAGTAAACATGGTTCTGACCTAAGTAGGATTCGAACCCATGATCCTTTTGTTGAGACACAAGACACCTTAACCACTAGGCTGCTGCTCTCTCTCTCTGTAAAGTCATTACATTTATTGTTCTAATCAGAGGAGTCTTACAGAATTTAGCACTCACTTATTTTGTTTCCATCTTAATTTCCCGATGTATAAAAAATATTTTTATTTGTTTCAAGGTTAAGAAGGCGGAGAATATAGAGAGTTCAATATCCAAACCAGAGGTGAGGTCACGACTGCCAGGACCTAAAACAAGCAGTCTTTTACCATCTAAGCTACAACCTGCAGGGATTAATGGTTCCAGTGCTGTAAATACAAGCATACCAGGAAAATCATCTAATCAAATACCTCAGAAAGCAGCATTTCCTGGTAACTATGGACAGTTTTTACATAAATTCTATCGGTTAATGTGGCTAACTGTTATGTTTTTGGAAAATGGTTGAACTGATGTCCGTTACCCCTGCCTAACAATTTTATTTGCTTAACAGCCATAAATTTGATATATATAGATTGTTTTTCTTAACCTCTTTTTTTCTCATTCTTTAGATGGTTAAAGGTTGTTCTCATTCTTCAGATGGGTCTATTAAAAGGGATTTGTTCCCAAACATTAAAAATTCCTATTTTTTCAAAAATGTCAGTAATATTTCCAAGTTCGCAATAACTCAAGTTTGCATTTGTCAAGACTTCTATTTCCCAAATCTAATTTATGGTTAAATAAATTCCCAATAGGATAACACAGACCTTTTCCCAATTAAAATGCAACATATTTTCCTCTTTCATTTGAAGGCTAGAAACATCTTCTCATCAGTTTGGTTTTAAGTTGGATAATTGAATATTTGTAGGACCTAAAGGAAGAGGGGCACCTATAAGTAAATTACAGCTGATGAAACCAAGTAGACTACAAAGACCATGTGCTGCACAGACAAAAAATGGAGACAGTACAAAAAAGAATGGACCAATAAAAGCCTTTGTTCCTGCACAAACACAGGAATCTGAAAAAGGTTTTAAAAATTATATTCATTTTCATAGGTTTTAAGATATTGTTATATATGCTTCTAAAGATCTAGGTATGAGGAATTGTAACATCCTGAATGTGTAGTTTTGCCAAAATATTTATAGTATTAATTAATATATGGTTCCTGTCAGTGGAAGTATGAATGAGACTGTATTGATAAAAAAAAATCAGATTGTTTTCATGTCCTCACCATTTCTGTGAGGGAAAAATTACCCTTGTCCTGCTGTCTGTACTTAGTCTGGCTGATAAACTTACAAAATGATACAAGTTGTTGAAAGGAATTATATCTGGAACCTATTATATGATATTATATTTCAGTTGTTTCCTTTTTAAAGCACATGTTTGAGTTTCATGTATCTATCAGTTAATTTATATTGAACATACAATGGTTTGGAGTAATCATTTCTAACAATCATGTTTTACAGTTCTTGAAGAGAGCACACCAGCCAAGGTGGATAAAAAAGTTCTCCCTGTCAAAAATTTGTCATCTAGTTTCTCAACACCAAATAAAAGTAGCGGGTATGTTGTATTTAAACTTAGCTTTCTAGAGCAGGCAGGTTTACAACAGACTGTACTGTTTGAAGTTTATATTAACAAGTTGTTTGCTAGTTAAGTCCTTATTTATTAGTATTCAGTGTTCAGTATTCAAAGTAAGGTAAGTTATTATGTTCAAAGTAAGTTATTATGTTTAACAGGGTGAAGCTTGAATTAAATCTTTGCCAAGGACTAGTGTGTATGCTGTGCCATAGACTAAATAAGTTATATCTAGGACAACAGTCTCACAGTCTGTATGTTTTTCCATGGACAACAGTGTGTGTATTGTCGCTGACAAGTGTGTATGTTATATCATGGAATACAGTGATTGAAGTATTTGGACAAATTATTTCCCTGTCTTTATGCATTACAGACTTTAATAAATAATATCACTCTTCTGAAAAAGTTAATGTAGGATTGTATTGCAGAAATTATTCATATCAGATTTAGTATACTTGAGTAAGTATATGTTGTTATATTGACTGTTGTTTTTTAGGAGTACAAGCAGTATGGACTCACCTGTGTCATTAGTGAAGAAACGGCGGTCATTTCTCCCTACACCCACCAAGTCAAGTGTAGGATCCAGTGGTTCTATTGCTTCACCTTGGTTAGTAATTACATCCTTTGTTTAAACATACTTAAAAGTGTCTGCTTCCTGAAACTAACCAGTACTGATGTCATATATTGGAATATGTTAATACCCTGAATAGGGCTTGAACCTATGATCTGCAAGTAAAGACAAACACATTATACACTAGCCACGGGTCACCTTAAACACTGTTATTCATCCTCTATTGTTTATCTGAAGAAATTGTCATTTACAGATCATATAGGTTAATACTATTACACAATCTAACAACCTTCTTGTTAAAGTAATTGTCCTACTGTATACAACTAGATAAATAAAAAACTATTAAATTGGCACTTCAGCAAAATATAATAAAACATAATGACCAGAAAAGATTTTCTCATGTCAATGAAAATTATAATGATAAATGTTTTGGCATTATATAATGGTATTTTAGTATTCATATACTTGATAAGAAAGGTTTCAATCACAAGAAAGACATATTTGACTTAATTGTTTTCATCCTTGATATCATACAATCATATCATAATGTTGAATTATATTATTATAAAAAAAAAAATCTTTGAAGTGATGATGTATGTAAATTATTTACAACAACTGACACAAGTAAAGAAAACCAGTGTATGTGTAAAGTTTTTGTGATGAGAGAGTTATATATTTTTTCAGCCCGTCAAGAACCAGCAGTACATCTTCACAGAAATCACTTGATTCACCATTTACTAGAAGCTCATCGGTCGGAACCCGTAGTGCTATAAAGGTTTGAATCACACTACAATTTCTGTATTAATAAATAAAATGAGCCGCGCCATGACAAAACCAACATAGTGCGTTTGCGACCAGCATGGATCCAAACCAGCCTGCACATCCGCGCAGTCTGATCAGGATCCATGCTGTTTGCTATCAGTTTCTCTACTTCAAATAGGGATGGTAAGCGAACAGCATGGATCCTGATTAGACTATGTGGATGCGCAGGCTGGTCTTGATCCATGCTGGTTGCAAACCCATTATGTTGGTTTTGTCATGACACGGCTCAAATGTTTATTAGATATCTCTGCAGCTTGATAACTAGATATATAGATACGTATGTTTATTGTCAGTTACCGTAACAAGCAATTTGCTAAAGAAAATTTTGTATACATAAGCTATTTGAAAAAAATCAACATTTTAGGTGTGACGTCTAGACTTAAAATGTGTGGAATTCGTTTTCCTCATTATTGAAAGTCCACAGAAAGTAGTGGTAGTTAAAAAGAAGTATACATGTTGATATTTTTGTTTTTAGGGTGGCAGGGGTCTACATGGAGATTCATGTCTATATGATAAAAAAAATAGGACTTAAAAAATGTTACGATTCTGAAAGTTTAAAAATCTGAATTTTGAACTTGATGTTGACAATGATAGGCCCAAGTGGAATTAGCTGAACTTATTCAATAAACATAAAAAACTCATGCAGACTCTTATAAAACTAATAAATATTAAATAAATATTTTATTGAAACTCACCTCTGTATAATAATATAATTATGTTCACTGTCATAAACATGCTTTATTTTTGTTATAATTTGTCAGTGTAAACCACCTATACCAACAAACAGGCGATCTTTATCAGCGTCCAATTCCAGTAGACAAAAATAGATTTTTGTGAGTTATAGTAAATAAAGTAATACAATCTAATTTTATCCTTATTTATCCAAATACTAGTATATGATATAATGGTGGAAGATAAATTGTCTTTATAAACAAACTTATTACTTCCTGATTATCATTTTGATAAAAAATATATTTTTTTTAAATAAAAAATACAGTTACACTAGTATAAGGTGCGTGACAGAAATATTTTCTGTGAAAAAAAAAAAATTGAAGTTTCAACCATTTTTTTTAGTTGAAAATTAAAGTAAAATGACCAAACTTTGAAAATAGCTTTGTGTGCGTGTGTTTTTATACTTGTAAACTTATTAAAATTATCAAAATGACTTTTCAATATTAAACCATATTGTGTCATTTTAAGATTTGAAGGGTAAAAAAAAAAGAAGAAGAAATATATAATTTTGTTTATGGCTATTGAGATAACCCTTTCAATACTTAAACAAATGTCACGTTCTTTATAATTTTGGTTTTTATATTAAATTTTCAGACCCCTAGTCAGAATTAAAACTTAAACTAACATTTATTTTGTAAAAAGTGTATAGTCTTCACTTGTTATATAAGTGCATACTGTATACATATAAATTAACATATCTTATGCATGCTGTAGGTTATAACAAGGAGATATTAATCAGGTATATTATCTTCTTACCTTGCTTTTATATACATATATATATACTTCTTGCTGCAGGATTGGTCTTCTTGTGTATATAGGAAACTAGCTGGCATGATTAATGTCAAACCTTGACAATGCTGAATCAAAAGCTGCATAACATTTGCCATTATTATAAAGTCAGGCCATAAGTAGCGGCATGGCTGAGTGGCTAACTTCTCAGAATAGTAATATAAGGATCTTTAGTTATGTTTGTTCAGACCTCATAAGGAGCAAGCCATTGCCGTGAACATTATTATGCTTTTGTGGTACAAGAGTGCCCTGCTATTTTCTGTGCCAGTTAAGTGTATGTGAAATCTTGTAATATTTGAAGCATGTATAAGATTAGAGCTTTATTCTGCTGTGCTTATATATCTGTAGATGTGCACCCTATTGCTTATATGTCAATAAGACAGAGTTTTTAATAAAAATTGTTAGCATATCTGTCAGCTAAAAATTATTTTGTTTTCCACTTAGTTTGATAACATTAGGTCAAAGGTCATGGTTTACATGCTATGTGCAGAGGTTTTACTATAAGAAAAATATTAAAAAAGAAAAATAATTTGAGATGTGAAATGACTTAATAGATTGGTTGCGCAATTGCAGCAGCCAATGACAGTCTTGTACATGTATTATGCGTCACTTTATTGTTATATCTATATAATACTTGTAAACATTTTATTTGTAAATTACACTTTGACAAATTTCTAATTGGCCACCTACTTTTTATCATATATTTATTTATTTATTTCTTTTTACAAGAAATTCTTACTTGAAAAAAGAAGATTAAATGTACATTTGATATTATTTATTACTCTTGTATTAAACAAATCTTCATAGAAATTTATTAAAAGAACTAACATAACAAAAAAAGTTAACATATTCATCATGAAATGACACCCACCACATAGATATGGAAAAGAGCTTTACTGGAATCACTTTGTTGTGTTGGTAGATGAGTGCGTCTTTTTCCACAGTGTCCAGTGTATCAATGATTTTCTTTCAACTTTGCTAAAATATTCACCTAAACAAGGTGATGTGCAAAACCAATGCCACCTTTGTGCAATTTCAAGGTCACTGTTACACTTGAAGGTCAAATATAGGACAACCAATCAAGAGATTGTGCAGAATCCATGCCGCCCAGGTGTCACCTTTGAAAGTCAAATGATAGGCAATTTTGTGTCTGCTGCTCTATAAATCTTATACTCCTTGTTATTGCTTCAAATTTATCTGCAAAAATGTATAAACAATCATAAAATCCTGTGTCAATGGGATAGTTTGGGTATTCATCACTCCTTTGACAAAGCTCTAGTATTGATTCTTCAGGTTTATCTGTGTTAACTTGTATTTAATTTTTCAGATTGGAAGTCTGGACCTGATGGATGATTCTTCACCAAGTGCTATGAGGGTGGGTATCAAATCTAAATATTCTATTGATTTATTTTGCTTGGTTTAAATTACAGTAATAGGTACAAAAACATGGTCAGTTATAACTGGAAAGTATGCCTCTAGAACTCCTTTCATGCTGACATATGTATTGTTTTATTTTGTTGTTTGAAGTGAATGTATGATATAGGCTAAGATTACACTGAGATCACACAGTTTTACACTGGATAGTATTTATAGGGAAAAAAATCAGATATTAGTAACACTAAGATGTTCCATGTTACAAAAATACAAAATTTTCCCCATATGTTATTCTTATTTGATTTGTGAATAACAAAGTGTCCTTCCTCATTAATTAACAATTAATGAATGATATAAATTATATATGTACATGTATTTCGCTGAGATTCACCAAAGTTTTTTTTTATTAGAAATGGTTTATCTGAAATATTCTCAAATATTTGTGTTGCAGCCAAAGAGACAGTTAGTTACAAATACACCAAACATGCCAAAGAAGAAGGCCTCCATGTGGTCACCAGTACAGAAGAAGAAACCTCATGATTTAATAGATCAAGCTATAATGTGTACAAAAAACTTACGTAAATAAACATAATAATCAGCTGATAGTATCAAAATGATAGTTGGAAAATGATAATGATGCATGTTTTATATTTATATAGCATTCTTTTTCTTATCAAATTAACGTATACCCTAAATTAAACATATATACTTTGATAAATACACTTTGAACTCAAAATAGCCCTCTAATGCTTTGGACAAAACAACATCAACATTTCTTAAATGTGATTAAGATTAAAAATGGATTATATTTTGTGAAAAATTGAAATTGATTCATTTAGGGATACTTGTAAATTTAAATATTTAATTTTTGTATTTTTACATTTTACTCAATGAATGAACAGTGCTTTTTGTGTTGCAGTAAAATCTATGATAGGATGTTTACTGTGTTTGATTTGTATGATAATGAATTGTATAGACAAAAATATTTGTGTAATATGTTGATAAATGTAAGAAATATTACTAGAGAAGTTATTCATACTATAAGTATTTTATTTTATTGTATTATATCATTTTGATAGTCATTTTCAACTGAACAAGTATGTACACCTGGATTGTATCATTTCCACCGGGTACATAATGTTTTATTCTCACTTGCCCTAATACATTCTTTATACAATCAACTCGAGTGATACAGTCCATCAGACTAGCACACTTGTGCAATATTCCCTGTAGATTAGTCACAATGAATATATAAATGGTTTGTCACAGACTTGCGTTGACTTGATATTTAAACTTGTCAAGTTACTAAGTTTTGTAAATTATAAATGATATTAAACAAAAGAAATGGTAATTTCAGTATTTTGTGACAGGAATGTGTTCTTTCAAAGAGTATGATATAAGTACTATATTTAATGCAATTTGTTAATTCATCCCAAGTGAAAATATTTAAGTATGTTATCCTATATTTGCTACATTATTTTGTTGAATGCTTTAGGTGCTATTTTCTACTTCCTATGGAAATGTTACATTTGCATGTTTTTGTGCAAAGTTAGTGCTTATAATAAATTTGAACAAAAATAAAACCTGTTTGATGAAAACAAGAGACATGTCGTTTCTGTGGATTTTATTTTTACTTTTTGATGGGTGAATACTGTGATGGAGTCAGTCTGTATGCACTTTATGTTATCCCTGTTTGATTAATAACTGGTTTATATAACCTGGTATGTACATTTCCGAATGGTTAAAGTTGTTGACTTCAAATCACTTGCAGCTGTATGTTGGAATTTGGATTCCTTCATGTGAGGAAGCTATCCATCTGCTAGATGGATAATTGTTGATTCTACTCATGACACTTCATATTAAATCCTCCCCTAATTAATAGTTTCTTCAGTCATTGGTTTGTGAGACTTGTTACAGGCATAAGTATGTTATATGCCACTGTGAAAGGCAAACCAAGTGGGGGCATAAGTGTATTATGGAAACATTTCTAGTTTCCAATCTGTTATCTGTAATAGCAATGCCTTTTTGGCATCTTTGGTTATTCTTAAAGTGGGTTCCATGCAGGTAAATCTCTTCAAAAATAACAACAAAATAATAATATTGCAACACATTTTTTGTCAAGTTATTTCCCTTTATTACATTTGTAAATACAATAGTTGTTTGCCCATTTTCGTTCTTACTAAAACATAAATTTTCTTCTCAACTTTATTAATATTCACTTTATTTCCTCATTTAGTGCGCTAACTTTTTTCATTGAATTTGTGTACTACTAGTATAATTTATGTATTTTGTGTATTTAATATTGAAATGCTAGAACATATTTTGTCACAAATACATTGATTATGTAATAATAAATGATGTAAAAAATGTAATTTTATAAGCACTTGTAAAGGACTATTAAAAAAGTAATATATATTTATGATTTTGTGAAAATGTTCTCTATCTTTGTCAGTCTAGCTGTAAAATGAAATACATGTGCGGAGAGATTTAGACAATTGATTATCTCATCAATGACATAATTTCTTCAATAAATTCATTAAATTATAGTGGCCATGTTAAACAGTTAAGATTATAATATAATCAAAGCATGTTAGAAAATTTTAAGTGCTAAGCACAAGATGTAGTTAATAACATTCTGTTTGAATTTCCTTTTATAATAGCACGCTTTTATACGAGTGTAAAACAGTAAATGAATTTGAATTTGTTTTTTGTTTTAGCCTGGATATGTAATAAATAAAGCTGTTGCTAAATTACTGCAGGTTCAACACTGAATTTATTTATTTTAGCCTGGATAGGTAATATATAGAGCTGCTATTAAATTGTGTAAGTTCCACATTATAATTTATTAAACTTCCGGAATAAAATTAAATTATAATATGCAATCCTCTGGCTATTGAGAGGTGGCAAGTCACTGTATAATTTTGTTGATCCGAGTTGATACCAATTGATTATATAGAGGATATTTGTTTAGTTCAGTGTAAGATCGGAATATATTTCACCGAGTGAGCACCAAAAGGTATATTTCACGAGTGGCGCAGCCACGAGTGAAATATAAACTTTTGGTGTTCACATGGTGAAATATATTTCGATCTTACACTAAACTAAACACATTTTCTTTTTATTACATGCAAAGAAACGTTTTAAAAAGACATTAAACCCAATACTGAATGAAAAGCGCGCCAAATAATAATACAACGTGACGTCATTTACGACGTCATGTCATTAAGTTGGTACCCAGTACGGTGCACGCTGGTATTTCACTGAAACAACGTAAGGGGCTTAAATTCAAAACAGTGAAATTATCAAAGTGGTAATTTCATTGTTTCAAACAGTGAAATTACCAATTTTATATCACTGATATATTTCTATAAACCACCGAAAAGCATGTAATAAATAATTATATTGTATGATATGTGTATTAATTCTGGTGTGCTGTGTCAAATAAAATTAGAACTTAACTGAGTACTGTTTTCTATATTAACACATACTGTGCTTAAGGGTATTCCAAAAATCTTTTAGATACAAAATTATAATTTTGCCATGCCTATACACTTTAAAAGTTGCTTATGATGGTAGAAAGATTTTAATGACATGACATACCAGACTGCTAACCATTGGACTTCATTGAAACTATCTGAGAGGGTATTGCCAGGGATGCTAGACATTAGAGTTGTAGGCTACAGTTTTAGCCAGTTTATTGTTGATTTGAACATTTTTAGAGTACATGTCAGTGAAGAGGTAATATTGGTAAAATGTAAGTATTTTGTCTTAGCTTTGTATCAGAAAATCTAGGGGTTCCTATTAAAATTTATAGGAGACAAGGCTCTTTCCAATATTTTTCTAGTTCCTGGAATGCCAGACGTTTCACTCCCAAGACATTTCACTATTGAGATGTTTCACTCCCAAGAGGGTTCACACCTAGATGTTTCAGTCCCAATTTGTCGATTGTATAGATGTTTCACTCCCATTTTTTATGCTTCCCGAAGGCTGAGCATATAGTCGCCGCTTTGTCCGTCCATCCGCTATCATTGTCCGAGACATAACTTTGAAACAACCAGAGGTATCAACATGAAACTTTGTAGGTAGATAGATCTTATTGAGTAGAAGTGCAGTACAAAAGAACCATAACACTGTCTTACCTAATTTTGGAGATACTGCCCTTGTTCATTTTTACACTGAACTTTGTCTGCAACATAACTCTAAAACTACTAGTATAAGAGATATCAAATTGAAACTTTGTAGGTAGATAGATGTATTCTAAATATTTGAAAGCAACAGAACATTGAGCACTATAAACCGTGAATGATCAGTTCTTTATCAAACGCGAGTGATAATTCGTTAAAAAGACTTATATTGGCAAAATTATCCCTGTTGCAAAGACTGCCAAAAATACAACTGCGTCGTATGATATTTTCTTTTCATCTGCGTCTTATCATATTGTACAAATCATTATTTCTTTCAAAATAAACATCTTTTTTAATGATATTTTAATAAAGGGTGTAAAATCATATTTTGAAGTTGATGGTTAACTCTGAAACGAGTACATGATTATGTGAATGAAAAAACAATGGATAAAACATTATGAACGGAGTCGTATCCCTAAAAGTCTGGCCCGTTTCGAGTTGCAAGTTCGCTATAACTTTTGTTTGTGTTCGAACGAAGCGGAAAATAGTGGAGCGTGTTAATAGGTATATCTGGTTTTAAGTCAGTTCCAACAAAAAGAGTAATAAACAAAAATATACCTTTTTCGTTCCAAGATGGTGGCGTTTGTTTACCTTTAGTAGGATACGACGTAATTTTGATTCCCAGCCCTGCGTGTTATAATAGCAAATTTATATGGGCATCCGTGTAATAACAGCAAATTTCACAAGCAACAAAATGATACAAATGTGTAGACATGTAGCTTGTAGACAAACTAATTTGCATGATAAATACAAAAATAAGACTAAAGACACTTATGAGAGACTAGAAAGTGATAAAATACTAGCAACTTAATTCAACCACACCATGGAAATTACTGACCAAAACACAGATGAAGTAACGAGGTGCCATAACGTAACCACAACATGGGACCCATGAAACAACCCATACTGTAACCACACTATGCCCTGCCCGTATGATTAGTTTCACTGACATTATAGGAAGTGTCATATAATAAACGATTACAAATAAAAGGTCGTAAAGATGAAAAATAATAAATAATCAAATAAAATACAAAAAATAAAATAAATGATTGTAGACGATGATATGTTTATTATATCAACACTTATGATAATGTTACCAATACAAATTATAATAGATTATAAATAGATTTAAGTTCATAATGCTTCATTTACCATTGTCATACATACACACACGCACGCACGCACGCGCGCGCGCGCGCGCGCGCGCGCGCACACACACACACACACACACACACACACACACACACACACACACACACACATTGTACGCTTGCAGAACTTGAAGTGGTGCTTATCTATATGAATTTAAATAATATATGGAAAAATTATAATGATACGATAGCTTAACAAAGATATAGCCCATATCATTTGCCAGCTGTTTAATCTTGTTCAAGTTACGTTTTCTCAAAGGGAAAGTATTTATCATACCAGTATTATTCGCTCTATGTCAAACAATTTACAATTTTTCGTTTTTTTTGTTCTGTATGTATCTATTTCTATAGCTAGCACCAAATAGTTAACCTACTGATTAAGTGATATTTAATTACCAAAAACACGGACTAATGTACTTTCAGCCAAAGCTACGGAACTTTAATAATTGTTCCTTAAGATTGGTTTTCTATATCACCTATGGATCTCTTCAGCACATATGAAGCTCGACTGGAATTTCTATTTAGTCAAAATTCTGTCTGATTTATGGGCCTTGGATAGTGGCCTCCTAAGGTGATCCTAAAGACATTTATGAAGTTTAAAGAGAATATTTTCAGTCCACTAACATTCTTTGGTTAACCCATTACTTCATGAGCATTTTGTGAAAAATAGCTGTTTTCATTGAAAAGTCTCCCGTTACAAGTTCAAATTGCTACAAAACTATAAAAACTGCTTCAATACTAATCAAACTTGGCACAAATGTTGACTGGACCATTGCCTTTGCAACAACATGCTCAGGCTTAAATTTCCTGTTACCATGGCAACGAGGGGACATCTCAAAATTGCCAAAAATCACCATTTTGCGTCAAAATTGATTTCAAAGTGCTGCAACTTCTCAATGGATTGAGATAGAGTCAACTGTTTTTTAGAGTTGGTTACACGTTACCTTATGATCGATCTGGGGTCATTTTAGCCACTCACAAGTCCAAACTTTTCTTGGCGATGAGGGGGCCTGTCGCCCCCTTCAAACCCCCCTAACAGAAGGGGGCACATCCCCCTTCTGGCAACCCCCTGATGTATCTTTTGATGGGGGGGAGCGCGCCGAAAAAGTGGTCACTTTTTTAACAACACTTCTCAAACAAAAACAAGTGTTGGGGCCTAGATAAGGCATTTTTTTTCTCAACATTTGAGACGATAAAAAGGGGGGGGGGGGTGAAAAGGGCGTTAAAAGGCGTGTATATCGTGTAATGGTTAAAAGGGAAAGTTAATTGATCTGAAACTTTTTGTGAAATAACATAACTGATAAAATATTCTATAATTTGAACTTGCTGTTTGACAGATTAAATCAGTCCAATATGGTCCATATACAGATGAAACCGGAACAGAGTAAATAGGAGTTTCAAACTTAAAAACTGTGTAGAATTAAGAACTATCAAGACCTAACGTATTAATATATCAGGCAATACTCTCAAGCCAAAAAGGCATTGTTTCAACAAAATAGAACCAATTTTGTTTCTGACTGAAAAACAGGTCTTTGAAACAGTCAATGTTTACAAACAGTTTATATTCGAGATTATTTTGTTTATTTGTGTAGAACAATTTAGTAACCATGTATGCTGTCTGTGTTTAAAGGGGAAACACCTCAGTATTTAAAACAAATAATTCATACATACACAAATCAACACAATCTGATTTTTAAACGTTTTTATAGAAAATTTATGGAACTTTACAGCTATCATTAATGAAAAGGTCCTTATTCATCAGTCCTCGATTGTATGTACATGTAGATACAAACTTATAATGGCTGTTTAGTCGTTTTAAGTACTTACTAAATTACAGTTGAATTGACGAAAAACAGGTGAATAAACGAAATAGGTTTTTGCATACTGTTCAAATCCGACAAAATCCTGGTTATTAAATTGGTAAAACATTTTGATAGATTGTGAGATCTTACAAGATACCCCAAATGGTATCACTTGTAAGATATCTCTAATGGTATCACTCTTTCAAAATCACCGGTCAGTTTTTTCTTCTTTGTAACAAAATCACGAGGAGTGTTAGAATTTTTGTATAAATGTATTTTCATGTAGGCCTAGTTAATAAGTCTGAGGTGAGAAATGTTTATGTGAGAGGCACTAGAAAATTTCAGCATTGCAGATGCCATTGGATTTCAATGAAAAGAAATGAAATGAAATGAATTGGTTTGTCATGTCCATACAGATAAGTATGTGTATTTGAGTTTATTTATACTCTCCAACGGCTGCCAATATGGGCAAGTCCTCCAGAAGAGTATTAGTCATTTTAGAAAGCAAGATACAGATACAAAAAGATGCTACAGATCCAGAAGCGCTCCTAGCTGGTTCTTTAACGTGCCAAGTGTTAAAGCACTCATACATTGGACCTCAATTTAAAGTCTCATCCGAAAAACTGATTGGCCAGCCCGGGAATCGAACCCACAATGTCGAGATAATTAGTCTCGCGCTCTAACCGATTGAGCTATGCGCGTTGGCTCCATACAGATACAGTGACAGTTTTTATGTTTGTGACAGGCATATACATTTACAAAGAAAACAGCACAAAATTATAATGCACAGTCAATTTCAAGTTTAATTTTAGTGCCATTTCTTTAAAGATCCTTGAACTCAATTTTTTATGGTTTTATATCATAAATATATTGCTCAAATGAAGATTTATCAATATTTTAAGTTCCAAAAAGCATTTCTTGTAAAGATATTACCAAATTTACATTTTATGTTAATAACATAACATAACATAACATAACATAACATAACATAACATAACATAACATAACATAACATAACATAACATAACATAACATATAGTTTATTAGCGTAATATGTGTTTACATACATACATAGCCATTTACAATGCAAGAAGTACAGACATGAAATTTTTAACAGAAGAACATGATCAAACAATTCCAAAAGGATAAGTATATTGATAACATGTACATTCAGTCAATTTTCAAAAAAACAATACAAATTTTCAACTGTGACTAGATCAGTAAATAAAAAATAACTATAAAAATTGCGTTTCTTTGATCATTATATAGTATGATAGTATAAAATTCTAAAGAAATGGGAGGTAATTAGAAATTTAATTTCTATCAAATCTAAGTCAAATTTTCAATAAGAAATGGATGCATATATTTTAATGATTATATATAATGTGGACAAATATTTGCATTACATATTTTACATATTCTTCGATGTTTGAAAATTGTTTTAGAAGCATAATTATATACATATATAAAATTTCACTTAAGTGTGGTAACAACCTTAATTACAACATACAGGATCTTTAAGCATATTGCTACTGTTAACGGGATACAAGTTTATTCAACTTAGGATTTTTTTGACATGATGAGACCGAATATAATTTTTTGAGATAAATGTTCAATCTGCCTAGGTCTAGACCAACAAGGTGTGAAAAATTTTTAGATCGTTTACACCCTCAGTTTTCTTCAAAATAATTGTTCTCGGACACAAATCGGGCTGAAAATAGCGCATTAATACGATTTTCAATATTTTTTAGTATATTTCTCAATTTCATCATGCATTTCTTTTTGTTTTAAATGCACCAGCTGATATAAAAATATATATAAGAAATTCAAACTTTTTGCGTCAGAGCCTAGTGCAGCGTGATAATCAACACGCATGAAAGAGTTACTCCCCTTTTTTAAGAATAAGCCATTTGTACACAAAAGGTTAGACGGAGAAAAAGTCACAAATAACAACATTTAGTGTTACACGAATTCGTTTAATTATTTTAAAGACGTTGGCATGAAAATAGATAATTGTATATACGTTGATGGACATATCTGTGTTGTATTCTTATATTGGTAAACCGTAAATGAACAGATGAACGTTAACCTTTGCGAGTGCAGAACCCAAACCCAGAGGACGAATTCAGCAGTATAAATTCAGTATAAAGAAATTCTGTCAAAGGCAGTCTGTTTGTCAAACATAATTTTCTGCTGAGAAAAGGTATTGATTCATCAACATTTATTGTTATTATTAAATGTGGAAAACGCGTGAAAACTTTAATAAAAGTTGTTGTTTATTTCACTATCTTAATCAATATTCAATTAATTAAAATGTTATATTTATTGGCAGAGAATTCCCCAGACGCTTTTAACGCATTTGCACCGATGCGCTAAAATTTTAGGACAAGAAATCCTGATACGCTTAAAATTATCATAGCTCTTTAAAAGATGTCCGATATTCCATTCTATTGTGTCTATTAGTTAGAGTTACAGTACCTGTGCTCGACCAGCCCAGTGCTCGACCAATACTTCTATTTGTGTATGATTTATGCATTAAAGTGGAAAAATCCTGGGAGTTTGTGTGTGCTATTTGTACCTTACCAGTAACCTCTACACCATGTACAAGTATCCCAAGTTTGTTAGAAGATTGGCCATTTTGCAGACAATATTAAACAGTACAAAAATACATAGTGGCAGTAAAAACTTTTAAAACACTGAAATAATGATAATTTAGGACAAATGTGGACAATACTTTGTTAAATTGCCTTTACTCTTATGATTTCAATTGATTTCCATAGGAAAGGTGCCTAAAAAACATCAAAACCCTGATTTCCATAAAAGGCAGCGGCTATGAACATGTAAACAAATATGGCAGCTGTACGGAAACAAACCGGGAACACACCACTAAAAGCGTAGACCATTTGTATATTACACCAATTATCATACTTAACTATGTTTGCAGAGTGATTTAAGTAAAATAGAAATGAGAATAAGTTATCTCAAACACCCCAGTATATATAAATTCCAAAACTCTTATAAACACTTTATTTGTCAATGTATAGCATTTCCCTCGTATCATATTTGCTCTCATGTTTACATCTATAGACACTAAAACATAAATGTTTCAAAATATTTTTGAAATAGAATTGTTGAACATAAAAAGTCATATCTATTTTAAAAAAATAAAAGTTCTGATAGAGATAAAACCACCTGGTTGAGCACTGGTTTGGTTGCCTGAAAATATAGTGGTTTTATACCCTATATACAACTCCGTAGTAAATTGTATCCTGATTTGTGTAGTTAAAACGCTTAAGCTTATTGTGAGTTTGAAAGGGCCAGCTTTGTAACAAAAATAAGTTTCCCAGGAAACTTTTTGTTCTGAAAGAGTTTTTACGTCATTTTGTGAAAAACTGGTTGAGCACTGGTACGGTGACTCTAACCCCAATTAGCCAAATAAACAAGCCGATATACATGTCCTGTGTAGATAATTACCCAAGACGTATACACAACGTGACAACCCGATACACTGATTGCCTTGAGACTGTGTTATATCACAGACACCTGTTATCGATGTATGCAGACAGCTGTTCGGGCACTTTTAGGTGTTGTCAATTACCCTGTTTTGAGATTGGTGCATTTTAACCAACAGTTTCTAAACAGAAATAAAGTGAGCCATGTTTCAATATATGGCATAAAATCACGATTCTTTTTTCACACAAAAGTGTTACACAAGGTTACATTGGGATAAACTGGATTTCCATAATTCTCCAGATATCTGTTAAATTAAATTTGATTTTTAAAAGAAAAAATTTGAAACCGTAATTTGGTATAAGCAACAAGTGAATAATTTGGTGCTTAAGATTAAACCACTTTTATACGGACTGATATGAAAGTGCTTGTTTGAGTCTGGGACATAATAAAATATAGGACAAGCAACACTACTTACTAGATAAACTGTCATATGTTGGCTTCATATTGAGTGCTAATCAATCGATAATGAAGTGTTTGTAATAATGAATAATTACATTAATGAATTTTCTTAGAATTATGTAAAAATCATTTTAATTTTAAAGGACTGTTAAAATCTTCAGCCAGTTGGCTTATATATTTATTTTTTACAATGTTTACTGTGAAAAAAAACCAACCTTTTACTAGGATCAACAAGATTAGATGGTGACAAGTGCGTCTGACTGGGCGTAGACATAACACATCACAGCACAGTTGCCTAAAGAGTACATTTGTATTCTAGGCAGTTTTTTGTTACATTTTGTCATTTTATTTTGCAAATATTAATATCCTACATAGTGAGATATCACCTATATTTTTTTACCCAAAGATGGTCACAAAATGCAGGTTTGACTGTACTGTTCTTTTTATATAATTATTTCAGGTGTGTTTATTATTCCAATGATTAGATAGAGAATTTGAATAGATGAACTGCCTAACAGCTTATCATTATGTATCGGTGTCAAAACTGGGTCAGTAAATTATCAAGGACTTTTGCCACTGTATGTATTTATACACCAAGACATGGACGTCTTCTTGTTGCTTACAATGTAACTGAAAATAGGCGCTCTATATTTTACAACACAAGAAAAGGAACTGGTAGTTCTTGCCCAGTTTCCACATTTCCAACACTGCTAGTCAAGGTAAATATTAGTTTACTTTATATTTTCATTTCAACATTATTTTGTTACATAATTTTTTGTTACTTTTAAACATATTGAATGGGATAGTTTCATAATTTAAACAGAGTAGTAAAAAGGACTACAGCTGTTTATTTAATTCACCAGAGCACAGTGATATAGAAAAAAATTTCAAATCTCACCCGACACTCTTGTTCAGCAGCACAGGGCAAGTGTACAGTATTTAAGAGATATAGATTCATAAAAATTTATGTTCAACTTTTTAGTTCCAGTTAGTTTGTAATCTAAAAGTTTATTTAAAATTCTCCATCAATAAATATTAATGATTTGCATAAATATTGGCAACCTTGGGCTTGTCACTATAGGTATCTTGTAGTTTGATATTTAGAAAGGCAAGATTGTTAGGATGTTGCTGCTAATGAGACAAGAGACTGTGGTAAAATATTTTTTGATTTACCACAGGCTGTTGACAAAATGTATCATTCATAAATTATTTATTATATATGTGTGTATATGTCAAACATTGAATACATTGTAGATACTAAGTTATGCAGACACATTTACATAATACAGTACAGTACATGACAACTAATTAACATCTACATGTACATTCAAATTGTTTCCATTCATTTACTATCTTTATATATGACCATTTTATTCACATTTTTTCAGTGGTATTAAGTATTTTCTCTCCTTTTATTCCATGAATCGTTCCAGAGTGTGGAAGATATGTTATGAGACCAGACATATGATTAATGTACCATATATTTTTTGTTTATTTTGTGAGGCTAAGAGCTCAAATTATTCAAGTTTTATGGAGGGGTTATATGATTAAAATACCACAAATATACAAATAAGTTTCCTCTTTTTCAGTTCGGGTGTAGGCAGTTTGCTACAGCTCTGTCAAATACAGAGAAATTGAACCAGATGGATGTACAAAACATGCATAAAGATGCACGTGAAATATTTGATGCTGCTGTCAGATCAGTGTATCCTCCACAGATGGTCAGGAATGCTGTCAAATTATCAGAAGATGGTATGATTCTATTTATAGAGTTAAACTTATATAGATTTAGAATTGATATTACCTGAAAGTGTTATATTAAACATGTAGGAAATCTTATACTTTTAATTTTTATTTTTACAAAAACCTTTTTTCTTTCTGCAAAAACTGACAATCCATGGATTAAAAACCCACAAAAAAATCATTTTTGACAAAGCCTCAGAGTTTCATGCCGGATTCACAGTATTACAGGAAGTACCATATATATATATATATATATATATATATATATATATATATATATATATATATATGTGTTTATATAGTAGTAAAATGTTATATGGCTCTTATATTATAGGAAGTACCTAACGTAAAAACAGTAGATATATGTTTATATGGCTTTTATATACATATATCAGGAAGTACATACTTAAAAACTGTAGATATATGTTTATATGGCTTTCATTTACATATATCAGGAAGTACCTTACATAAAAACTGTAGATATATGTTTATATGGCTTTCATATACATATATCAGGAAGTACCTTACATAAAAACTGTAGATATGTTTATATGGCTTTTATATACATATATCAGGAAGTACCTATGTAAAGGATTTCGGATAACAACTAGACTTTTCGAGTATGCGCTTCTATATATCTTTTATTTTTACACATCAGCATAAACAAAGCGATTCTCTGAAACAAATGATAAAGTAATTAACTAATACATTCATTTCTGATATAAACTTAACAAATAAATAATAGAATAGAATAATTAAATAATTATTTCCTATGACGAAGAATCTTAATAAACAGAAGTACAGTTAAAATCCATAAAATAAATAATCGTAACAATTGATTAAAATTAATAAATACTTCATTAGAAAATTCTAACAAATAAATAAATCAAAATAATTTAAGCAGCTATCATACCGACTATAATGTCTTTCACATCGAAACCTTTAAAATACAGTTTCAGCTTTAACGTTTAACGCCGCTACATATAACGGAAGTTACCTTTTAAATTCATAACAAACAATTACGTCAAAATGACGCGCTAAACTATTCAGCACGTAACGTTAAATAAGTTGGCGCCAAACAACGCTTAACGTAAGACATATATTATATATTTTAATTAGAATCGGTAATAAACGATTCTTACAGTGCCCTCCATGAAATATCTTAATTTCATCAAATCATTTAATGTCAATTAACAATATATTATCGATACAAAAATGTAAATTGCAACGAACTTCATGTTCATTAGAATGATTATATTTGCAATAAATCATGCATTATATTAAAGTACTTGCTAATGTTAAAACAATCTATTTATTACATGCTATGTATCATTTTAAACATTAACGTAATCATGGAAATATTTTCAGCGTAATACAATAATTAGTCTGAACATTCTAAAAGGCACAACTTTGTGATTGGCCTTATCATAGCTGAGTCCCTAGTTTGAACTTTACATTTACGAATATGCCCATCCCTACCCTTAATGACTTCGGTTACTCTGCCTAGTGGCCACTGTCCTCTAGGAACACTATTGTCTACCACAAGCACAATGTCATCTACATGTACGTCTCTAGTTTCCCTTTGCCATTTCTGCCTGGCTTGTAGGGTTGGTAAATACTCTTTTACCCATCTTTTCCAAAATATGTCCGCTAAATATTGGATTTGTCTCCACCATCTCTTGCTATAGATGTCTTCCTTTTTAAAAATGCCGACTGGTAAACAAGGATTAGACTTCATTAAAAGAAGCATGTTTGGCGTGAGTGCCGGTGGGTCCCTCGGATCACTGCTTACATTAGTTATGGGTCTATCGTTGATTATTCGTTCAGTTTCGGCAATCAGGGTCAATAACTTTTCGTCTGTAAGGAGTTGTTCTCTCACAACAGCTTTGAGAATAGTACGCGTTGACCTTATCAAGCGTTCCCATGACCCGCCCATGTGACTGGCATAGGGTGGGTTAAAGTGCCAGTCTACATCATGTTGCACAAGAAGTTGTCCGATTTTAGACTGGTTCCATTGTTTTATTGAGCTTTTTAACTCTTTTCTAAAGTCTCAAAAGTTTCCGTTTCTTTGCACAAATCCATACATTGTAAATGTACTGTTTTGAAAAGTTCGTATCTATTACATAGACGGTCATATAATTCTTTCACTTTTTCTGTATTTTCATAAGACACCATCTGTTTTTCAATTTCATTGTAAATCTTTGTCAGTTGTGAAAGATGTGCTGTTCGCGTTTTCCTTGCACTCATAAAATCTGTTTGCTCCATAGTTTATAACACTTTTAGAGTTATTGATTTATCATCACACGAATTCACTTGTATTAATAGTAAGTATCTTTATCTAATTTCTTCAAATTTAGTAATTAGAAACCTCTGTCACATACCGCTTATTCTTCTGTCAATATAGGTAATTTCTTTTCCATGAATCTGTAATTTCTCATCCACAAATATCAAACTTCTAGTCCATCACGATGACTAGTCGAGAATTGTAAAGGATTTCGGATAACAACTAGACTTTTCGAGTATGCGCTTCTATATATCTTTTATTTTTACACATCAGCATAAACAAAGCGATTCTCTGAAACAAATGATAAAGTAATTAACTAATACATTCATTTCTGATATAAACTTAACAAATAAATAATAGAATAGAATAATTAAATAATTATTTCCTATGACGAAGAATCTTAATAAACAGAAGTACAGTTAAAATCCATAAAATAAATAATCGTAACAATTGATTAAAATTAATAAATACTTCATTAGAAAATTCTAACAAATAAATAAATCAAAATAATTTAAGCAGCTATCATACCGACTATAATGTCTTTCACATCGAAACCTTTAAAATACAGTTTCAGCTTTAACGTCTAACGCCGCTACATATAACGGAAGTTACCTTTTAAATTCATAACAAACAATTACGTCAAAATGACGCGCTAAACTATTCAGCGCGTAACGTTAGTTGGCGCCAAACAACGCTTAACGTAAGACATATATTATATATTTTAATTAGAATCGGTAATAAACGATTCTTACAACCTACATGAAAACTGTAGATATAATTATGTTCATATGGCTTTTATGTTACAGGAACTACCTTACATATTGATTGTAAAGAATATAAGTTGCACAATAATGTATATGTTGTTGGGTTTGGAAAGGCTGTTTCTGGTATGGCTCGAGCAGTGGATGACCTGATTGGTCAACATATTGTCTCAGGAATCATCAGTATACCACATGGTTCACAAAATGTCTTCAAGTCTATAGAGAAAGAGTATGTACTTTCATTGTTACAAAGAAAACTAACATAAATTTGTTATTTATTGAAATATTAATGAATAGTTCAGCCAGCATAGATGATATCATTGAAAGAGTTTGTACTCTCATTGTTACAAAATAAACTAACATGAATTCAAACATTAAAACATTAATTAATAGTGCAGCCAGGCTAGGTGATATTTTATTTTATCACACATCCGTGACGATTTTGCGACTCCTTAAAAATGGTATTGCACGGTCGTGCATATATTTTGACGTGACGTCATTAGCGTTATACAAACATAGTGTAAAGACGCACTAAATGTTAGCGTTATATGCTATAGAAGCGTCAATAAAATATGACTCTAATATTTCACTTTAAACGGTCTTTATTTTTGATATGTGATATATAGAATATTAAATTCGTGTAAGTTCGTTACTGAATTTATTGCACTCGTTGAATAAAATAATATTATGCTGACCAGAGGCTCGCATAATATTATTTTATTCAAGTCGTGCAATAAATTCAGTAACGAACTTACACTCATTCAATATCCTCTATCACATGCACATATAGAAGTTGCCTTGATTAAGGTAAAACATTGATACATTGTATAAGTTTTCTATCTTTTATGATTGGGTTTCACAAGCAGAGAACAAAACAAACTGAGTACAAAACATTTTGAATTCAAACTCAGTTTTCTTAATTTACATTTTGAACAACAATTATGTGCTTGCAACTGAAATAGTAACATGTGTAGCTGTTAAGCAAAACAGTTATCAAAGTATAATTGTTTGTTATGAAACAATTATAAAGTTTACTCTTTACTGTCACTTCTTTATATCCAACCAGTAACAAGACCGTCTGTCTGATTACATCTCTTAAATTCTGATTTTAACCAATGTAAAATATTTTTTGACCTAATTATGAATTGATAGCAGTCAATACCTGTCAGTTATTTAACCCTTATCCAACTGTTCAAAAATTGATTAGCCTTTGCCACCAGTATAGAGTCAAGTCAGCCTGCTCAATTATGCAATCTGACCAGACTGTACACAGGTGGTAGCTCAACTTTTGTATTTTGATATTAAAATCCCATAAACTTAGAATGGATTGTTCCAAATTCATAGCTGGGCATATCAGTTAGTTAAATTCAGCAGGTTAATTGTAGTTGAGAATTTTCTCCATTACTTATACTTACAAAGCCTGCTGTCTTTGAACAGACATTACCTTGACTTAAATCATGGCTCTCATGTGTAGTTTACAAAGCCTGCTGACTTTTAACAGACATTGGTTAATAATCTTTGATTTATTTCAGGGATCTATGTGTTAAGGATAGCAGTAAGATAAAGGTGTATGAGGGGGCAGAGAATAATTTGCCAGATGAAAATGCACATTCTGCTGCCATGGCGATAGAACATCTTGTTCAAAATCTCCGTGTAGATGATATTCTACTTGTCCTGATATCAGGTATAAAACTTGACTTTATTATACATACATATCACAAAGGACATGAAAGGGCGGATGGACCCTCATTAAGCCTAGAATACAAAACATTCATAAATATCACAGTTTTAAAAGCTTATGGTAAAAATGTAACTTGTATCTATCTGCAAGTTATTTATTTGGTGAATACCCAGCCTGAGTCTTTCTTAGTTTCTTTATAATAATTTCCTCTTTCAGAATAGAAGCATAATGCATATTTCATTATTATAATATTTTCACAGCATAGTCTGTGCTACAAGTACACTTTCATCTGATCCAGATGGGGAAATTATTTGTAAATTGATAGTTATTTGAAGTGTTCTTAAAAGATCTGTTGACATATATGGATAGTTTCTCAATAAAGCAAGTACATGCATTGAATATGTCATACTGTATTCACCAATGCTAGGCTGCCATAGGAATTAAATTTGAAAACATTAATTCAAATCAAAATTAATTTAGTGTCATGATCGGGAAAAATACACCTTAATATTCTGTGCTATACAGTTATGGAAAATAATATATATACAATGTCCATGTATTTAATTAGTGATTTAAAGGGTACATCTAATGAAATATTTTAATAAAATTTACAAACAGTAAAATAATATTGTTTCCATAATCTTTTGGCAGATTGTTGAAAAAGTTGTACAATAGAATGTCTGTGTTATTAAACACACATGACTATTGTATCATGGTAACAAAGTAAACTGTTCACAAACAAAACACTATGCTGTTATTTTAAGTTGTATTTTAACCGTTAAACAATGATTTTGTGTATGCGCCATTCACTTTTAAGGAAATACATTGTATACTCAATGTGTTTTTAAGCATTATATTGATATCAAAATCAGTGACATAATAGGGAAAAAATATAGATAACAGTGACATATTGGCAAAATATTGATATAAAATCTAATGGTATATTTGGAAAAAATATTGATATCAAATCCAGTGATGAATCAGTGACATATCCTGGAAAACAATATTGATTTCTTGAAAAAAAAGAAAAAGACATATTAAATATATTCGAAAATATTGATATTCTGTAACATGTTGGGAGAAAGTTGAGGAAAATTAGCCGTGTCACGACAAAACCAACATAGTGCGTTAGCGACCAGCATGGATCCAGACCAGCCTGCGCATCCGAGCAGTCTGATCATGATCCATGCTGTTCGCTTACCAACTCTATTACAAGTAGAGAAAGTGATAGCGAACAGCATGGATCCTGATCAGACTGCGCGGATGCTCAGGCTGGTCCGGATCCATGCTGGTCGCAAACCCACTATGTTCGTTTTGTCGTGACGTGGCTCAAATATTGATATAGAATTGAATATATTACAGGCGGAGGCTCAGCTCTTCTACCATCTCCCATACCTCCCCTGACACTACAAGATGAGCTTGAGATGACACGTGTTGTATCACGTAGTGGCGGTACTATACAAGACCTTAATGTGCTCCGTCAAAACTTGGAGAGTCTTAAAGGTGGAGGACTGGCACAGAAAGCTAAACCTGCTTCCGTATGTACTGGTATTCAAACAGTCTGTTACCTAAACAGTTACTATAGTATGAATAAAGACAATGTTTTTGTCATTGTGGGCTATGTGAAAATTATGGTAGTATTGCATTGTAATATAAAGATGTTGAAAGTGTATAAAACTTTTAGATAAAGGAAGTTTACTTGTTAATCAACTTAAATAATGGAAATAAGTTGTTTTTTTCTCTTTTGATATCATAAAAGTATGTTATGTTTATAATAGGTTAAAAAAATTCACATGTTTAGGTATATATGTATAGATTTTAGAATAATTTATCTTTTACATTTCTAGATTATCTATAGAACATAACAGTTATTGTAATTACAGGTGATTTCCCTGATATTGTCTGATGTAATTGAAGATAAACTGGACATCATCAGTAGTGGACCTACCACACCATTGCTTAGTTCTCCTAGACAATGTATACAAATACTAGAAAGATTGAAGATTAAGGTATTAATTTGATCATTTGCTGTCTGAAATAATGGACCTATACCACTAGTATAGAGCCGACCACTGGCACCAGTCAAGCCAGTACATGCACTCCTCACTGTTAATTGTTTCATTTTAAAAATTTAGATTTTTACTACCTGAAAATAACAATGGGCAATCTCAATAATAAATCATGACAGAGTTCATTATATAAAATCAGCATCATCAGAATGGGTAAATTTACCTTCTCTCAACACCAAAGGACAATGTTTTCGCTAATTATGATGATACATGTTTAAAGTTTTTCTGTGAAATAAGTATGTAATTTGTATTAAAAATGGTAAACATTTTTTAAAGTAACATAATGCCCATTCTAGTGTTAATAGTCTGTGAACAGGTTGAAATAAAAATAGCTTCACATTTTATCATAATTTTGTTCAATTTCATTTATACCACAAAAATATAACCAATAATCCATGTGACCTACAGAAATTATGGTAACACTCAATTCTTAAAATGAGTGGGCAGTCTTTTTACATTTTAGGTAGATTAAATACTGTATCTTAAACTATTTTTATTATCAATTATTGATCATTCACCATAATGGTTGCCAATCTTTTGAAATATGATACTTATTCAACTCAACTTTACAGAGAAAAAGTAGGCAGAATGTTACTTTAATTTGTAGATAAAATATAGAAATGTGACACAGTCCTTTGAAGAATACACTTCTACTTAAACAGGCAGTAAACACTTCTCTGTTGTTAAGATTTGTGTAACATCTGTGTATTGATTCACCAAAGCTATAAAAATAAGCATGGTAATAAATAATGTTTTTGTAATAATCCTTTTATCCTGTATTATTAGTATTCTTCTAGAGTGTTTGGCCAATAGATGGAAGAAAACAATGAATTTGTTGAAAGCACTGGGTGTAAAACCTGTTTCATAAAAATTTGAACATGGGTATTTAAAATTAACCTGTGCATGTTAACTTTTTTTTTGGTTCAAGAACAGCATTAACAATATAAGAGTGATATCTGTGTAACAACAATTGTACATTTTAGTACAAAATTTAAGGTTTTAAGTTAGGATTAACATTTACCCTTTTTACTCATACAGAGAAAGAAAAAAAATATAGCTCACAAAAGTTCTTTCTAGGAAAATATTATAGTACAGGGTTCTTTCTAAAAATATCATTAAATCTATTTCTTAAACTACACTAAGTCAAAAGCTTTTAAAACCTTAACTTACCTTAACTAACATAAACAAAGGTATATTTATTTTATTAGGACAAGGTTCCTGCAACAGTAAAAGAGGCATTAGAACAGAAAGCATCTCAGAAAAAATCACTGGAGGAGCGGTCACCTTACCAACATAATATACAAAGTTTTGAGGCTCAGTGGGACTACGTTCAGAACTTGATAATTGGTAGTAACTCCATCGCAACTCATGCTGCATCACGGGTGGCCGCTGACAAGGGTTATGTGCCTGTTATTTTAACAAACACATTACAGGGTGAAGCTAAAGAAGCTGCTGCTATGTTTAGTGAACTTGCAAAGTATGCGATTCTTTCCTTCGGGGATATTTCACCAAACCAGGGAAAGTCATCTCTTTGTGAAACTGAAGTTGGTCTAACAAAGAGAGGAGTTTCTAAGATGGATCTGAAACGTATTGAAGAATCTGCTGACAAGGCATATAATAGTCAGGCTGGACTTTGTATAGTGTGTGGAGGAGAAACAACAGTTAATGTTAAAGGTAAAGGAAAAGGTGGCAGAAATCAGGAAATGGCTCTTACATTTGCTATTGAATTCAGCAAAACTTTAGCAGAAGACAAAGGCGGTGTTCTGAAAAAGTTTCATGTAGAATTTTTGAGTGCAGGTACAGACGGGCAAGATGGCCCTACAGATGCTGCTGGTGCTATTGTTAACAAGTACTTTATCCCTGCTGTTATCTCATCAAAACTTGATCCAAATGATTTCCTGAAAAATAATGATTCTTACACACTTTTCAAATCTGTAGGTGACTCTAATTATTTAATTCAATGCGGTCTTACAGGGACAAATGTTATGGATATTCAGATTATACTTATAAAAAGCTTTTCATGAATCTATTTATTGTGTTGATTGTGTATTTAATGTTTGAATAACCTTTTTTACTTACAATTTAAAGTGTATTGGTCAATACTAGGCCAGTAATTCGACAAATAATTATGTTGATATTAATTTAGTATCATACATGACAACAAGTTCTATTGTTTTTATCAATATTTGAAATACTTATGAAAAATGTGCCCACTGTAGACCAATTCACTTTAATTAGCCATTGTAATTGCGTTAAACTTATAATGCTTATAAAGTTGTTACTGTAGGAATTTTCGGTTTCGTTATTTACCTTTTATATAAACATTTTATTTACACCAAAAAAGTAGTATTTACTAGTTTAATACAAATTTTATGAATATTTGTTGAATAAATATTTGCAAAACTTCTGGCTCCTAATTTATTGATTTAATAATACCAAACTTTCTGCATCTGTTAAAGGTATACTCGGGCAAATTAAATGACAAAAATAATAAAATAATCCTATGTACTCAAATCACGCTAAAATGACTTTTTTGAAAGTCCCAACATGAATTTCTGTATAAATTCTATATATTTTGGGTTTGAAGCGTAAATATATAGATACATAATGAACGAAATTTACACGCTGGCAAAATCACAGAGTAGTAACAAGTCATGTGACTTGAACAAACCCTCGAAGTTACCACAACAGATTTTGTGAATACTGTATGATTGAAACAAGTCTAAATCATTCATTTGACATGATCTTTAAAGTTTCCAGAGTTCACTGTGACAACTGTAGTGAAATCTTAACGCTCTAACCTGACCTACGTGGGACAAGTTAGAAAACCACCATTTTATAAGCTCACCTGAGCATGCTCAGGGTGAGCTTTTAGGATCGATGATTGTTCGTCGTCCGTCGTCCGTTCGCATTTGTTAACACTCTAGCGTCACATATTTGCATCAATCATCATCAAACTTGGTCAAGATGCTTGTCTAGGTGATTGCTTGGATGAGTTTGAACATGGGTCATCCTGGATGAAAAACTAAGTCACTGGAGCTAAAAATAGAAAAACCTTATTAACACTCTAGCGGTCACATTTTTGCCTCAATTATCATCAAACTTGGTCAGGATGCTTGTCTAGGTGATAGCTCGGATAAGTTCGAACATGGGTTATCTCGGATGAAAAACTAGGTCACCAGAGCTAAAAATAGAAAAACCTTATTAACACTCTAGTGGTCACATTTTTGACACAAGTTTCATCAAACTTGGTCAGGATGCTTGTCTAGGTACGTGCTCGGATGAGTTCGAACATGGGTCATCTTGGATGAAAAACTAGGTCACAGGAGCTAAAAATAGAAAAATCTTGTTAACACTCTAGTGGTCATAATTTTGACTCAATTGTCATCAAACTTTGTCAGGAAACTTGTCTAGCTAATTGCTCAGATTAGTTCGAACATGGGTCATCTCGGATGAAAAACTAGGTCACAGGAGCTAAAAATAGAAAAATCTTGTTAACACTCTAGTAGCTACTGTTTTGATCCAAATATCCTAAATTGGTCTGAAAGTTTGTTTCTATAATTTCTAAGTCAAGTTCGAACATGGGTCATCTCGGATGAAAAACTAGGTCACACCGCCCAAATATGGAAAAACCTTGTTAACACTGTAGTGGTCACATTTTTGACTCAATTATCATCAAACTTGGTCAGGATGCTTGTCTAGGTAATTGCTCGGATGAATTAGAATCGCATGTGAAACTAGGTCACCGGAGCTAAAAATAGAAAAATCTTGTTAACACTCTAGTTGCTACTGTTTTGATCCAAGTATCCTGGAAATTGGTCTGAAAGTTTGTTTTGATGATTTCTAGGTCAAGTATGAATATGGGTCACCTGGGTAAAAAACTAGGTCACACTTCTCTAATAATCCTTGTTAACACTGTAGTGGTCACATTTTTGACTCACCTGTCTTGAAACTTGGTCAGAATGCTTGTCTAGGTAATTGTTCGGATGAGTTTGATGGGTCAGGTGAGCAAATCTAGGGCCATCATGGCCCTCTTGTTCTTTATAAGGAGAAAAGTTTTGTTCCTGTCACTGCCTAGTGTCTTCATTTTGAGGACATTAAAATGAAAAATTCAAAACGAAGAAATGAAAATTTTGCATGTGTCTCCCTTTATAGGAACTCCGAGGAGTCTGATTTCTAAAGCCTAAAAACATAAAATTTGAAATTCTTTCATAGATCTTTTTGGGCACTGAAAACAGATGTGCAAAAATATTATCAAACATCAATTAAAAAATCATTTTTCTTGTGAGAGTCTTCACTTGCTTTGAGCTGGGTCATTTTGCACCTTAAAATTTAATCTGGAAAAAACAGAGGGAGCTAATGATCTAAAATTTAGCCAACATCAATTATATACAAGACTAAATAAAAACTTTCTCCGGTCTCATTAAAACGAGTCGCTTTAAAATTAAAATAAGTTTATACATGACATGGTGCAGCTTGTAAACTCACAGTTACCAAATGTTTAACTTACAATATGTCTTTTATACAATTTATTTATGTTTATTACAAGGGGTTAATTGCATCTGGGTTAAATTGGTGATTTTGAGTCGTAATACAGTTGGAGATGGGGGAAGTATTTCAGTTGGATTGAATTTGTTTGTTTTGGGTTTTACGTCACATGGACACAGTATAGGTCATATCGCGACGTTCCAACTTTACTGGTGGAGGAAGACCTCAGGTGCCCCTCCGTGCATTATTTCAGGCACGAACGGGTACCTGAGTAGAACCACCGATGTTCCGTAAGCTAGCTGGATAGCTTCCTCACATGAAAGAATCCAAAGTCCCTGCCGGGATTCGAACCCACAGCGGTGAGGGGCAAGTGGTTTGAAGTCAACAACCTTAACCACTCGGCCACGGACGCCCCCAGTTGGATTGAAGGGATATACTATAGTTAGCTGGCTTTAAGAAGTATGTTGAAGATATATGACATAATGTGATCCTTGTCAACATGTTGATACTGTAACTGACAAAAGTAACACAAAATTGTTTTTCATTAATTTAATTTTGATCAAAAAATTTAACAAGATTCAACAATTATACATACATATATATATAATTATGACATCAATTTGGAGTTTAAATTCACAGACATAAAAGTGACTATTATAGAATGTAAAACAAAAACAAGAAGTAGAACAATCTTATCTATATTTAAGTCTCATTAGGCTTATTCAAAATAGATGTTACAAGTAAAAACAAATTTTTAAACAACAGCAAAAATAAACTGGAACAGTCCAAATTAAGAATCCTGTATACTACAGATTGTATAACTCTGATTAAAGCAACAATATGTATACCTCCATCCTTATTTGTTCAATACATGTGATGTACAAATGCAAGTAATTTCATACAATTTTTTATGGAAAGCAATTATAATTTCATACTTTATGATAACCAGTTAATGAAGAAAAAAAATGTGTTTATGTAAGGAAAAATTATTCTTTTTAATATAATATGGTCATGCATAGTTTATTATTATTTGGAATTTTACAGTTTTTTAGTTGTTGTTCTTTACTTAATGTTAACTTTCATACCCTACCATTCAATAAGGCACTTTAAATGATGAAATCCTAAACTTTGAAATGAAGTGATGTGAATAAGTTAATACTCTTTTAACAATGTACAGTATATAACATCTAAAGCAGTAAAATGTCCTAGTGGATATACAAACAAGAGGGCCATGATGGCCCTGAGGTCGCTCACCTGTATATAGGCCCCCCCCCCCACCCACCCCCCAACGTTGCAGAGCCAATTTAACCCAAGGGCTTTTATTTGCACAAACTTGGTAGACACCCATAAGAAGATGTTTCATGCTAAACATTTAAGCTCTAGCTCATTGGGCTTTTTAAAAGAAGATTTTTTTAAAGTTTTTACTATACACATATAGTTAAAAACAATGACACCCCTGGGGCCGGGCCAGTTTTGACCCCAGGGCTTTTATTTGAACAAACTTTGTAGACACCCAGTAGAAGATGTTTCATGCTTAATATCTAAACTCTAGCTATTTGGGTTTTTTCAAAGAAGATTTAAAGTTTTTGCTAAACACATATAAAGAAAATCAATGACCCCCGGGGCGGGGCCAATTTTGACCCCTGGGCTTGTATTTGAACAAACTTGGTAGACACCTATTAGAACATGTTTGATGCTCAATATCTTAGCCATAGCTCTTTGAGTTCTTTAAAAGAAGATTTTTTAAGTTTTTACTATATGCATATAGGGAAAATCAATGACCCCCCGGGGCGGGGCCAATTTTCACCCCAGGGCTTTTATTTGAACAAACTTGGTAGACACCCATTAGAACATGTTTCATGCTAAATATCTTAGCTCTAGCTCTTTGGGTTCTTTAAAAGAAGATTTTTTAAGTTTTTACTATATGCATATAGGGAAAATCAATGACCCCCCGGGGCGGGGCCAATTTTGACCCCAGGGCTTTTATTTGAACAAACTTGGTAGACACACACTAGAAGATCTTTCATGATAAATACCGGTATCTAAGCTCTAGCTCTTTGCGTTCTTTAAAAGAAGATTTTTAAGTTTTTACTATATGCATATAGGGGAAAATCAATGACCCCCTGGGCGGGGCCAATTTTCACCCCAGGGCTTTTATTTGAACAAACTTGGTAGACACCCATTAGAACATGTTTCATGCTAAATATCTTAGCTCTAGCTCTTTGGGTTCTTTAAAAGAAGATTTTTTAAGTTTTTACTATATGCATATAGGGAAAATCAATGACCCCCCGGGGCGGGGCCAATTTTGACCCCTGGGCTTTTATTTGAACAAACTTGGTAGACACCTATTAGAAGATGTTTCATACCAAATATCTAAGCTCTAGCTCTTTGAGTTCTTTAAAAGAAGATTTTTTAAGTTTTTACTATATGCATATAGGGAAAATCAATGACCCCCGGGGCGGGGCCAATTTTCACCCAGGGCTTTTATTTGAACAAACTTGGTAGACACCCATTAGAACATGTTTCATGCTAAATATCTTAGCTCTAGCTCTTTGGGTTCTTTAAAAGAAGATTTTTTAAGTTTTTACTATATGCATATAGGGAAAATCAATGACCCCCCGGGGCGGGGCCAATTTTGACCCCAGGGCTTTTATTTGAACAAACTTGGTAGACACTCACTAGAAGATGTTTCATGCCAAATATCTAAGCTCTAGCTCTTATGGTTTTTTAAAAGAAGATATTTAAAGTTTTTTCTTTCGGTTGCCATAGCAACCAGAGTTTTGCATGGAATTAAATTCTTTGAACAATTTTTAAAGGTGACCACCAAAGGAACATTCCTGTGAAGTTTGGATGAAATTGGCTTAGTGGTTTATGAGGAGATGTCATTTAAAGTAAAAGTTTACGGACGGACGGACGGACGCCGGACGAAAAGCGATCACAAAAGCTCACCCTGTCACTTTGTGACAGGTGAGCTAAAAACACAGAATTATTATGCTAGTAAAATTTTATGGATGAAAAAAAAAAAGAAATTATGGATGAAAATAAAAGGAAATAAATTTCTATTTATATCAGGTGGGTAAACTAACTGAATGATTTTGAATGTTTTGTGTGGAAGAGCAGTTAAATAAGCACCAGTTGGAACCGACAACCAAATGGTATTTGAATATTAATGATCTTCACAGGGGGGAATTTTAAATTCATTAGTTATTTGTGTCATGCAAGTAATAATTTACAATGCAGTTAATTCTGTACCAGACGATTTCTGCAGTATGAGTAACCTGTAAAAGATAAATTGATCTAACAGTGATAGAAGTAACAAACAAGTGAATTGTAACCTTAGACACAACAATACTGGTGATAGCAGGAAATAAGGAACTAAGGAAGGTTTTAATTCCAATCTAATCACACTACCTTGACAATGCAGTGGCTTTGTTCTGGCACCAAAATAGAGTGGGATATGTCCAACCAGTGGATTTGAAAATCCAAGTCGAAGTCTGTTTGTGTCTAGGGGCCTGGGTAACAGTTGACAGGTGCATAAAAAGGTCCCGAATTAAAGACTACTTGATAATGAGTTTTTACTGAAGTTTGAAGGTGTATTATTATATATTACCAAAATTAATGTTATTGTCAATACAGTTATTAATTACAGCTTCAAGATATATTCAACATTAAAACAAAGCCAAATTATACATTAGAATAAAGCATTTAGATGATATATTGTCAATTAAAAATGAACACAATTATTTAACACTGCAAATATACAAATCTATAGGCTAACAGTAACTGATAACAACTCAACAAACCACTATCAAAACATATATATTAAAAACTCCCCTTTTCTTCACCCCCATTCCCCCCCCCCCCCCCCAAATAAAAAAAAGAAAAAAACACACCAAGAACAAACCCACTCCACATGAGCGAGTTGACATTTCAAATAGTATAAAATAAAGAGCAAGATCCTTTATGGTACTATAACTCAACTACTCAAATTAATGAAATGTTACAGTTAATTTTGATAATCAAATCAAATTTTTTTTTTTGGCAAGCTGTGTTAAAATGACTGAAAAGTAAACACTGATTTTTTTGTTTTAGGTTTTCAAACAGACAATGACTCAAAAATGAACATGTGTGGACTCATAATATTGTGTAACAATAAAGTTATTATATAGAGGATATTGAATGAGTGTAAGTTCAATACTGAATTTATTGCACGAGTTGAATAAAATTATATTATGCGAGCCTCTGGCAAGCATAATATTATTTTATTCAACGAATGCAATAAATTCAGTATTGAACTTACACGAATTTAATATCCTATTTATCACATACCCAAAATAAAGACCGTTTCAAGTGAAATACGTGTCATTTTTCATTGACACGGTTATAGTATAACGCTAACATTTAGCGCGTTTTTACAGTATGTTTGTATAACGCTAATGACGTCACGTCAAAATATATGCACGGACGTGCAATACCATATTTACGGAGTCGCAAAATCGGCACGGGTGTGTGATAAAATCATTTACATCACATCAATTAAATAGTATTCTAGTACACACTATATGCCTTTTATTTAAGAATCATACTCCGATAATTTAGATAAACATAAAATCAATTCAACAAAATTATAAAAATTGACATTTTACTTTCACATTACAAAACAATATTCAGACGTTGTAAATAATGATTTAGATATCACAGATTGAGTATTTTTCACATGTTGAAACAAAAACTTTCTTCTCTTGTAATTCAAGTCTCAACAATCAGAAAAATAATTCATGAACACTTTGTCATTTAACTTTGCTTATAAACCAGCCACCACCTTCCACCAGATGGGCATACAAGCCATGCATTCATAAATGTTTAATGTCTAGATTTTAGACAAAACTTTCAGGAGCTGATTAGTGTGATCACACTTTCTTACATACACAGTGATATATCTTTATGGAAATGTTAATAACTATGAGTGACTCTGAAAAATTGAATGACAATATACAATGTACTGGCAACTGATCTAAAAATGACCAAAATATCTTAACATTTTAAAGTCCGAAAAAAACACTTCACATCTTTTTTATCAACATTATAATACAGATCCAAACAGACTTAGTTTACAAAAAGTCAAAAGTATTCTCATAAATAATAATCAATGAACAGATGTGTACATTTCAAGGAATTCCTTTTTGACTACACAAATTTGTAATTCTATCTTACTTTACTATTTTAACAACCAACAAGAACTGTCGGAGGACAGTAACGCTCGACTATTCGAAAATTTGTCACAAGGGTGTTTCATTGAGTATAATAATGCTTACCTATATGAATACATAAAATTGTCCGAAAAGGTACAAACTCTTCAAGTTTTAATACATTCCCTTCAGTAGTTATGGAGATACAAGCTTACATGCAAAACTTAACCAAGAATTCATGAGTCGAAAAAGGGGCATAATTATGCAAAAAAGCAAATCAGAGTTATGGGACTTGTACCAATCATCTTAGATAATCACAGAGACCAAGTGTGTGAAGTTTCAATCAATTCCCTTCAGTAGTGATGGAGATACCAGCTTACACGCAAAAACTTAACCAAGAATTTCTAAGTCGAAAAAGGGGCATAATTATGTAAAAAAAGCAAATCAGAGTTATGGGACTTGTGCCAATCATCTTAGATAATCACAGAAAACAAGTGTGTGAAGTTTCAATCAATTCCCTTCAGTAGTTATGGAGATACCAGCTTACATACAAAAACTTAACCAAGAATTTCTAAGTCGAAAAAGGGGCATAATTATGTAAAAAAGCAAATCAGAGTTATGGGACTTGTGCCAATCATCTTAGATAAACACAGAGAACAAGTGTCTGAAGTTTCAATCCAATCCCTTCAGTAGTTATGGAGATATACTTGCTTACACACAAAAACTTAACCAAGAATTTCTAAGTCGAAAAAGGGGCATAATTATGCAAAAAAGCAAATCAAAGTTATGGGACTTATGCTAATCATTGTAGATAATCACAGAGAACAAGTGCGTAAAGTTTCAATCCAATCCCTTCAGTAGTTATGGAGATACTTGCTTACAAACAAAAACTTAACCTAGAATTTCTAAGTTGAAAAAGAGGCATAATTATGCAAAAAAGCAAACAGAGTTATGGGACTTTTGCCAATCATGTAAGATAATCACAGAGAACAAGTGTGTGAAGTTTCAATCCAATCCCTTCAGTAGTTATGGAGATACTTGCTTACAGGCAAAAACTTAACCAAGAATTTCTAAGTCGAAAAAGGGGCATAATTATGCAAAAAAGCAAATCAGAGTTATGGGACTTTTGCCAATCATGTAAGATAATCACAGAGAACAAGTGTGTGAAGTTTCAATCCATTCCCTTCAATAGTTATGGAGATACCAGCTTACATACAAAAACTTAACAAAGAATTTCTAAGTCGAAAAAGGGGCATAATTATGAAAAAAAGCAAATCAGAGTTATGGGACTTGTGCCAATCATCTTATATAATCACAGAGAACAAGTGTGTGAAGTTTCAATCCATTCCCTTCAGTAGTTATGGAGATACCAGCTTACATACAAAAACTTAACCACAGGGACGCCGACGCGAATAGTCGAGCTAAAAATAAAGCACCTTGATGTTATAGATAATAAATGACACACAAATTGTTTTATATAATTATAGTACATGCATATCTGATACATTTATATATAGCAAAATATCTGGAAAACTGTTATGATTGAAATGTCAATGTCACCCTATCCTAGTATTCTATAATAAAACTGATGCAACATCTACAGATATATAATATATATGCATCACATAAAAAGATGAATCCCATATAAAACCCTACATATTACCGGTACAATAATATCCAATAAATAACAACAGATTAGAACCTGGCAGAATATATCCTGCCAATAACTTTCAAATATTGCAAAAAAACAAACAACAAAAACTTGTATATTCCTTGATTACTTAGAAACTTATGGAAATTATTTCAAGGAGAAAAAAATCATGTTTGAACTTCTATCTAAATGGTCTTTACCAAGAAGAATCTCATTTCTTCTTTCAGTTTCACACTCTTCTGAATATCTATAAATAAATTTGTTACACTTCCATTCAATAGATATGCTGCTATATACCCTATGAGGAAGCTATTTCTCACGGTTCAGTAAAATAAAATTTCCCAAACCCCATACTGGCACAACCATCTGTAGACTATGGCCTGGTATAAATAAGTAACAATTCACACCTGGCAATGATCTAATCATGTGCACTCTGTATGTGTAGTTACTGTATTTCCTATACGCTGTGTCACTGTCCTACATGTTCTACCATCTAAAATATAAACATAAAACAATAGAATTATTTTATACTCAAAATGATTCATCATCAAAATTTCAATATCTTAAATTCTGATTCTAAAATTAAATTGATGCTGAAAATTTTAGCATTTTACACTAATTGTAATGTTTTTTTAGTCATATTTTGGCCGTCAATCCACCAAAGCATAATTCCTGGATAGCTAACCAGTAAAATAACCAATTTCTCTGCAACTGACTGACAATTTATCTAACATGATTTGAGCCGCTTCATGACAAAACCAACGTAATGGGTTTGCGACCATCATGGATCCAGACCAGCATGCGCATCTGCACAGTCTGATCAGGATCCATGCTGTTCACTATCAGTTTCTTTACTTGTTATATGGTCTGTAAGCGAACAGCATGGATCCTGATGCGCAGGCTGGTCTGGATCCATGCTGGTCGCAAACACATTATATTGGTCTTGTCGTGACGTGGCTCATTTCTGAATCAGTGGTGAGAGAAATATGACCATTAGACTCAATGCCAGAGATAAAACTCAAAAGTAAGTGACTGATTAATAACTTAAGAGTAACAAAGTTGCTAATTCTTATATACTATTGTTTACTGTTCATTCAAATGTGATTAGTCATATGATCTCATATATTTAAAGTAGGAATGTTATTAGTCTAGATCATCATGTGTCAAAGTACGAGAGGAATATACAAACTGATCAATACTTGAACCCTGGGACCCTTAACAGTAATACCATTTTCCTTCTAATCTACTTAGCCATTCAATTTTTATTTAAACCACTACTGATCAATTCTACATGGCATTGTATACCACTATGGTGACAATGGAACACACAAGATAATTAAAAGTTCCATTAATAAAAGAAGTTGTAATTTAAATAATCCACTTAAGAAACAAAGATTTTTTTCAATACTTACTTTGAGAATTAACTTTGATATTTTGCATGTTCATGTGGCTGCCATGGAAACCATTGTTCATTTGTCTAGCATGGTTGTGTATATGTTGAGCATGTTGAGTGTTATGCTCACGATCGTAATGATTATGTATTTGGTGTCCAAAAAAGTCATCATCTTCTTCATCATCACCAAATCCAAAATTAAAATTTAAGTTTGAAAATGGATCAAAATTAAAGAAGTCATCATTACTGTCATCATCTTCGAACAAGTCATCAAAATTAAAAAATTGAGCGTGCTGTCCACCATTACCACCTCCAAAGTGGAATTTAAAACCGTTTTGATGAGCTTGTTGATGAGCATGATCATGATGAGATTTATGAGAACTAAATGCTTCATCAAATCCTTTAAAGAAATCATTAAAGTTAAAATTAAATCCTCCTCCTCCTCCACCACCTCCACCATTCTGTTCACCGTCATCTCCAAATCTGTCATATCTTTGCCTCTTTTCAGGATCTGATAATACCTCATATGCTGAAAAAAATCAATATTTATTAAATAAATTTAAAGGCACATTATGTCTCAGAAACAAATTTATCTTTATTCTGAAGAAACAGCAGACACAAGTTTTACAACATGAAAGTATGTTAGATGCTTGTAACATGAAGAAGGTACATGTATATATATTTCTTTATTTCCTCCAGATTTGAAGAGTACATATACAATAGAATTCTTACAAAAATGTTAACAATTGGAACATGGAATTTTTACAGGAAAGAACAAGTGACTTCCAGAAATTTTCCTCATGATTTCCAAAATTCCTTGAAAGGAATTCCTGATCTCCTAAAATAAATATTTAGTGGAAGACCCTTTTCATGCCCATAATTATTGATAATGTAACCTATAACCTTGACCTCTTTGATTCATTTGAGGGACAAAACAATAGAATATGTTTACATATATCATTTGTCACTAGGTTACAGCATTAATTTTGCTTTCCTAGAAAAATATTGGCACATTAAAATAAATGTTGAACTGACTGCCAAGTGAGAAAACTACAACTATGATTGTTGTAAATGAAGTTGGTGCTTTAATCATAATAACATGTATCTAAAATTGTTGTTTGATATTTAACATAAGCATATTTAAAAATATAATACTTTCATTAATTTAAAACCTATAACAATAATTATCTCTGAAAAAATTATAAACACAAACCTTTTGCTATTTCAACAAATTGTTTTTCAGCATCTGGATCTTTATTTTTGTCAGGATGATATTTTATGGCAAGTTTTCTGAATGCACGTTTTATTTCCTTATCTTTTGCATTTTTCTTCACTCCCAGAACTTCATACAAGTCCTTTTTTGCTCCTTGGACTAGATAGGAATCTAGCGCAAATATACAGCATAATGCTGATACATAGAATAACTGCTCACAGTTCATTTTAACCTGAAAGATAAATTTGTTGTTTTTTTAAACACATATAAAAATGAAAACTTGACTGACTTGCAATAAAAAATAATAATAAGTACTTTCATCAATGCACGAGTTATAGAAAAAAGATGGGAATATAAGCATGTTCACAATACAGTATCAGCAATAAAACTTGTTGATTTAGTCAAACATCCAATTAAGGCCCCCACGGTTACGCGTTTAAACGGATTCGTTTCGATTTTCAGTCGATAATTTTAACCGTTTAATCGAAATGACCATATTGTCTTACAAAATATCCTAATCATTGCTGTAATCATGAATTCTATAAATTTTAATTGGTTTATTCCAAAGTAAAATACGTAAAATAGGTATTTACAACCCTCCACACACCATTACCGTGCACTAATCGTGACATAATACATTGGTAAAGTTAATTATCCTTTGATCTTTCAAAAGAGCGAAACAGGGATACAATGCAGAAAATGTGTGTGGACTCCATCGTGATGAGCCCTGAACATTAAATTATTTGTAAATAAAAAGTAAGTCACCATTTGGAGCCTTGAATACATGGTGCAGTATAGTACAAAAAAGTACCATCGTTTAAACGGTATACTGTTGCCTCATATTTCCGTGGTACCCATATTTCCAAGGTATAATTGGCTTAAACAATCTAAAGTGCCTCCTAGACTTCATGAACCTGCCAGTAGTGTTACTTTTACTATTTTATTTTATTTTTAACAACATGTTATATATAGAACTAAAAAAAAAAAAATTATTCAGATTAAAAGCAAAGTTATTTAATATTTCACCATTTTTCTTTTAGATTTCATATATACCTTTTAAGAAAATCTTCTTTGTTAAAGAACCATTGAGGTATTTGATAAATGCCAAAGAGAAAATCGCCCCTTTCAGATGAGCCTAGGTATAGGGTGTACTAATAAATAAAGTTTACTGTTGGTTTTGCTTTTGAAACTGTTAAAATATAATTGCCATGGAAATACGAGAACACAAATTTGACTCACTAGGCAGCAGACAGGTGTTAATTACAATGTTGTATACATATTTGCTTACATGCAAACATTAAATGGAATAAACTATGATGCAACTGACACGTCTATCCTACAATATTCACTGTGTTTTCCAGAATTTTATCCTCTTAACTTTGGTTGTCTGTGTTAAACAGTTAAGTACCACGGAAATATGAGGCACCAGTATATCGTTTCGGTTCTTAGCAATCGTGTAAAAGTTTACAAAAAATTGTAAACGTGGGAGCCTTACATCCAATATGGGATTTCAACTTGCCCGAAATAAATTGGTGGAAGGAACAATAAGATCTACTGTATGGGTTATGCTACAGGTTATTCTGTAAGTGTAAATCATTTTTTAAGGATATGCATGGGGAATGAAAGCGGAGAATGTATACCAGCCTAAAGTTTTGTATTTGCGACCGAAATTATTTGTCTGGAATAGGTTTGTGATTACGACCGATGTACCATTGGTATTAAAAATATAGTTGAAAAGCACGAATCAAGCCGGGGCCAAACAGTTTCAGTCTGTTTACATTATTTTTTTCTACAAATAAAACGAAAGTAAAAATAAGTTATGATTTTTTTCACACAGATATCAACATCAAAAAAATAATGGAAATAATTTGTTCTTTTATAAAGAAAATTACCTGGAATAAAATAATATATACCTTGATTTATTGTGCCGCTTCGAAGTAATGTAACGTTGTAATTCTCCTTATTTTAGTTTGACAGCTGTGTCATCAAACTGTTCTCAGGCAGGAAGTACACGACAACTTTTCTGATTGGATAAAATTTCCACGTGGTAGAATGGTTCACGGCTTGTCGTGTAATAAGAATCTTTTGCGTAAATTTTTATGCAAACCCGACAGGTATAGTTTCGGATTACTTCAGACACTTCGAGGAAAATAAAAACAAAAACATCAAATAAGAAATGGCAGATGAACTTTTACCACTTTTAGGCATTCATGTACCACCTAACGATGATGACAGCTCTGACAGCAACAGTGGTATATTTTTAAATTATTTTTCAATGTTGTTAGCAAGTTCATGAGAGATATCTTCACCATTTCGTGAAATAACTCGTCATATTGAGTGAAAATCGAACAAATTAGGATTGCAAAAAAATAGCCTTAAACTAGCAGTTTTAAGACAGTGTTTTTTAAATGGTTTAAGTATGGTGGCTGATTTGTGGCATTTGTGTTCTCGCCCCGTGACCCGCCAGACGAAAAGTCGAAATTTAACAAATTAAAATGGAGGGGCATGGAGCGAAAAACACACTAATTAGCGAGGGTGCGGGTCGAACTTAAATGAGTAAAAGTTCGCCCTGAGGTGCTGCAAAGCAAGATTTAAGAAATGAAATGGCAGGGTAGTGGGACGAAAACCGGCTAATAAGCGGGGTCTCGGGGCAAATTTTAATAAATAAAAATTTGCGCGCACCCCCGCAAATTAGCATGTTCTCGTCCTGCAACCCGCCAAGTGAAATGTCAATAATTAACAAGTTAAAATGGCAGGGTTCCGCCGTTTTATTGCTTAAATCTCGCTCCGCGCCCCAGTGGGGCAAAGTTTTGTCCTGCGCCCTGGCTAATTAGTGTGTGTTGCGCGCCGCGACCCCGCCATTTTGAATTGTTAAGTTTAGACTTTTGGCTTGGCAGGGTCCCCGGGCGATAAACAAATGGCACAAATTAGCCACCATATTAAAGCATTTGCAATATAAATTTTATTTGCATTTCAGGACAGATAACTATGGTGGTTGATGTGTGCCATTTGTGTTTTCCCCCACAACCCACGTTAAGCGAATAGTCGAGAATTAAGAAGTTAAAACGACGGGGACGCGGAGCAAAAACTGCTATTAAGCAGGGCGCGATCTAAAAAATAAAATGTGGCTCGTTGTGAAGCCTAGCTTGATTTAAGTAATATAAGGGCGGAGCGAAAATACGCAAATAGTGTGGGGCGAGGTTTTAGTTATTAAATTTCGCCTCATGCCCCGGCTAATTAGCGCAATTTCACTCTGAACCCCTGCAGTTTTTAACTGCTTAATTTTGACTTTTCGCTTGGCAGGGTCGCGGGGTGAAAACAAGAATGGCAAAAATCAGCCACCATAGATAACTCATATTACTTGTTTTTTTTACAACTTTCATAAAGAAACTGTTTATAGGTGTATTGGATTATCACACCTTTTCATTTATTTATGTTTGAAAGATAAAAGTCCATCTTTATCCAGGGGTGATCTGGGGTTCCTCTACACTGCATGACCCAGAGTATATAGTCTAAGACATTAGACAAATTTCCTAGAGGGATGCAGCATTTTCACTACAGGAAACTCAGCAGGGGTCCAGGCCCGAATAAACAACGATTTAATGACTTACATTTATATTAAGCCAGTGTTTGCTAATATTTTAAAGAAAGAAATTATGCCAGGGTATGCAATCCCCCCCCCACCCCGATGAATCCAGGCCTTTTCCTTATAACTTTACTGTAATTGTTTCAAGTGCAAAGTAGTAATGTACAATAATGATGATTAAATAGATGCCTTTGTATTTAAAAAAAAATATGATTTGATTTATCAAAGAAATAGTTTGTTATGTAATGCTTTGTGGTTTTCTGAGCAAGGATTTGTAAATTTGGAAGGCAGAATGATGCCCCCTTTTGTACTTATAACCAGCACTGAGCAATTAAAATATCAAACTAGTGTACCAAAATGAATTTGTTAAAATTCAAAATGAATTTGTTAAAATTCAAACGTTGTATCACAAAACATGAAGAAATGGAAATAATTCTTACAAAACTGTAGGTATTTTTTCTTCAATTTGTATCACATGTAATGTCTTACAATTGGACCATGTTTGAAAGAAATATATATGTAAAGTCTTTCAAAGAAGATTATGTTTTTTTAAGCCGTAAACATTATCAGCACAGTGTAAAAAGCCTTATTATTAATACACATGTGTTGTTTGTTCATTTTAAATTACAGTAATTGAGAAACAATATTTATTAAACATAAAACATCAGCTTGTTGAATGGCCTTCTGATGCCTGAATAATTGCTTCAGAAGCATCATTCTGTTAATCTTTTTTCACAATGCACATGTATAACTTTTATATTGCTTCACTGGTATCATTAGCATTCATTGCCAATTAGCCTTAAAAAAACCCTAAATTATTTCAGCTGGAACAGATGAAGAAGAGTCTGAGATGGAACAGGAAGCTGATGTTGCTAATGGTAACCAACAGGAAGCTGAGGGTGGCAAGAAAAAAGATAAAAGAAAAGCCAAGAAATCAAGTGAAGCATCCAGAAGCATGTCCTTTGATTCCTCACTTCCTAGCTCTCATACTGTAAGTGTAAACATTTCCAAATTCTTAAATGTTATTTGTGGTTTTAAAGTAGATACCAGTAAGCAAGACTCATGTGATTCAAAAGAAATTTTTATGCATGAAAAAAATTAATTGAAAACATAGATATGTATACATTGTAGAATTTAACAACATGTAATTATGGAACTTTTCAAATAAATGTGGCAGAGAACAAAGTTCTGTGCTTGAGACTGATTCAAAACTTTTGATAATATAAACAAAAGTTTAAGATTCTTGCATAGATCATGTGCTGCAGTTAAAATGGTAAACTTGCAAAAAATAGTATAAATAAAGAAAGAAAATAGATTTTTGCCGGCTTTGATGACAATATTGATAGATCCCTACTCTGGCCTTTTATTTTAGTAACAATAGATTCTACCACAAACACAAATATGTGCTCTTTTATTAACAGATATGTTGTGGAATAAGTAAGAATTAGGCAGTTTAAGGAGCTATGCATTAAATTTTGATTGAAGAATATATAAATCGCAAGTGTGCAATTAATGTTAGTTATAAAATGTAGTTATTTATACATGTACATATAAGTTATTTAGTTTTATTCTTTCAGAGACATTTAGGTATGATAATTTTCTAATAGTTATAACACAGGTGACATGTTGAAATGTTTTGTTTATGATTGGTCATCACCTGCGTTATAACTAATACAATGTCCAAAATGATTAATTTTATTTTTTTGCTTTAGTACTTAGGAACTGACCTTGAAGAAATCAGTGGTAGAACAATTTTGGAAGATGATTCAGTGATAGAGCTTCCACTAGTTACCCTTCCAGGAACTATATTGGTTCCTGGCCACATTATACCACTATACTCTCATATGCCACAAGAAGTGGCCATGCTGAAAAGTGTGTTGGATTCTTCAGACAAAACATTTGGTGTGGTTGCTCTTAGGTATGTAGAAAAGAAGAAGAAAAAATTCATGAATGGTATACATGGTATAAAACGGGAATTTAATTTTAAATATTTTTTGAAATGTAGGAAGTTTATTATCAAAACAATGAAACATGGACTAGAGAATGTTGAGATTTTATTCTATACCAAAATTGATAGACTTTTTAAGAACATTACAACATGTATGACAAGACTTGGTAATTATGTAATTTTTGCCCCATTGCTTTACCAGGAATTATGTGCCAATTTTTTTCTTCAGTCAGTTAAGTTTCTACCTTAAGGAAAAAATGGCTTTCCCCTGGCCAGTTTGTTATATGTATTATGGACATTTTTGAGCCATTACCACATAATGGCATATAGGAACCTAGTTTAAACCTCTATATAATCATAAGTAAGCCAGTCTGCTCAATAGTACGTTGAAACAAGACTCTTTACTGTTCAATTTCAGTTAATTAATCAATAACATGTGTCAGCATGGCTGAGTGGTTAACGCATGGGACAAGTAATCTAATGATCGCTAGCCGCATGGGTTCAAACACCATCAGGGACAAGTCCTTGTTACCTTGAGCAAGAAACTTTACACTCATTGCTCAGTACTGGTTGGTTCCAGGAATTGAAGTGTGTCTATAAGCTTATAGCTTCTTACACAATTCAACTAAAATAAACCCTGTATAAACCAACAAGATTTTTTAAAAGAAATGGATTCCATCATGTATGATACTTATTATTTATATGATGAAAGCCCAGGCTTTATTACATTTTGATTATGTTCACCAAAAATACAGGAAAGTTTGTACATGTAATTACATATTGTAGAATGGATGAGGATCATCGTTATGATATAGCAGGTATAGGTACAACTGCTGAAATATACTCGGTTAAAAATGAGATGGATGATGCTTCAGGTATATCAACAATAACAGTACTTGCCCAGGGCAGACAGAGGTTTGAACTGAAAGAATATAGAAGAACAATAACTGGGTTAGTCAACACTTCTATTAAATATTTACTGTTTCTTTAAGAATTTAACAAAAATTAGTGGTAACAAAGTTTCTGATAAAATGCTAAGAACACATGTTTGGAAATAAGTTTGTTACAAAAAATAAATCCACCATCCGATGTGCATGTATATGAGGAGTGTTCAAATATGAATGTATCTAAACACATAAAATTTGATTCTTATCACTGAATTTTTCCTTTGTTCCCTTAAAATATTCACCTCCAACAGATATACAACAGATGTACAAAGTTTCAGTCTCTTGATACAATCTTTGAAGGCATTTTCATAATCTTTTTGTGCCCCTACTATAGGTGGGGGCATGTAGATTTACCCTTGTCCGTCCGTCTGTGTGTCCATTCTCATGTTTTGTCACACAAAAAGTATATGACCTAAAGTCATGAAAGTGTACAGGAATGTTGGTCAACATGTGGAGTTGTGTACCTGGTGTTTTGCTTGTGAATTTATTTTGTTTTGTCTGGGTTATTGCCCTTGACTTAGTAAAATAGATTGACAAGACAGTGGAGTGTGGGGGCACCCATTTTCTATGGACACAATTAGGTATACAATGTACTATGAAGACACTGGAATATTGTAGAACCATGTGATATCTCGCTGAACTTTCGCTGAAGTTTCGGTCTCAAGAGATATCCATTTTCCGATGCTGCTTATAGCAAAATGCGAAAGCTCAGACAGCTACTACAGCATAATATTCTGTATATTTGAACAAAAAATTCAACATACACATTTTTCGTTTATTCAGCTATTACTGATTACCTTATCCTCTACAGTAGTGAGATGAACATGTTTGACTGTTTATTCTAGTATCATAATGGGAACAGTGAAGATTTTACCAGATACAGAGTTAAATGATGTGTTTGAAGGTGTACGGCCTCATATACACTGTAAACTATGTTGTCTGGAGGACAATGAGGAAGATTTCAAGGTGGCAATGGATAGACAAGGTCGTATCATCTCATGTGTAAAAATGACCCCAAAATCGAAGGTTTGTGAGAAAAACGTTACATATTTCATAATTATGATATAGAAATAAAATACAGAATAAAACGTACAAGTACTGTCATTTATTGACTGCAATTCGTGAATACTGCGAATTCACTTATATTCGTGGGCATGAAATTTCGTGGTTTTATCAAAACGGGCATTTTCGTGGGTTCTTAAATTCGTTGATTTTCGTTTTCTTGTTAAAAAATATTCAGTAACTTAATGCAAAGTAATCTTAATCGCCGAACATTTTTACTTACAACATGTACATATCTTTACTTGTCACACAGCGGTTGTCAATAAATTTAATCCTTGCCTCTGGGTATAACTCTAATATAGCACAGTTACTGCCGATAATTGACTGCAATTAACACATTGATGTGACATGATATGCACCTCCATTGGACACACTGCCCCTGTAATTCGCCGATGTAAACATCGCATAATTTATACAACACCTGGCACGTTTAACCAGCGAGTTTAAAAGTTTACACCCTGAATTGGTCTTAGCATATTTGACAGTAACTACACGCAACGTCACAGCGACTGTGTAAATTTACATGCATATAAATTATTCTCGGTAAATAACACGAGTATATGTGGATCTTGTCAAAGTCAGTGGCGTCTTTAATGTTTACGGAATAGCATTCGCACAAATACAGATTGAAATTCATATAAACTGGATCATTTAAAAACGACAAAAAAAAGTACAATAAATCTGTTTTAGGGATTGTTTTTTTCTAGTTTTGTGTACTAACGACATTAATATCAAAGACTTGCAAACTGACAACTTTTATTAGCGCTAATTATTGCACTGCCTGGGTTCCCATATTTACTTGATTATGTCAAGTATTCTTGTTAACAGTAGACTACAACGATCAAGTATGTATATGCGATATTTGTGACAGTAAATTGAGGACATAAAATTGAGTTTTCTTTCAACTTTCTTAAATATTGCAAACGGATTTATTATGTCACTAACCTGGTTATCTGTATGTACTTACATCCATTTCACGAAATATTGGCCGGAGAAGAGCCGACGCATGTTTGTAATATATAGAACAGAGACTGGGTAAGAAGTATTTGTTGGGATAAAAGTTTGTCGGATCTTAAATTCCTGGATTAACCTACCCACGAAAACCACGAAAATTCGTGCCCCACGAATAATAATGATTTTACAGTAATAAGAATGTGATCATTATAAATCCCCTACCTGTTCATCATAGGGGACTGTAGGTATGTCTGTCTGGTCAAACATCCAATGTGAACTAAAGGGTACTATAGGTCCTTCTGTCTTTCCAGGCAAACATCCAATGGTTTACAAGCTTTACTCTTACCATAATCTTATTGTAGTCGTAAAAAAGAAGAGGAAAATCATATGAAACGAATTTGTATCGTGTGATTTATTTTTTAAAAAAGTACAAAAGCATCTTGAAAGGGAGAATATCCATGATCTTTTATTTTGTTTCTATTTTAAGAAATGCGGTTTATATCAAATATGGTTGCTATGCCAACAAATAGACTTTAGATATTGCAAAAATGGTGAAATGCTTTTGAAGTCCTACAGATATTCATTTTATTCATATTCACATATCATGCCCAATAACCATAACTTTTTATGCCACCGCAGCATCTGCGATGCAGTGGCATCCACCGCAGCATCTGCGATGCGGTGGCATATAGCGATTCACCTGTGTGTTTGTTTGTGTGTGTGTGTGTGTGTGTGTGTGTGTGTGTGTGTGTGTGTGTGTGTGTTATATAGATTATATAGTGAACTTAAAAAATCTTCTTGTGAAAAACCAGTTGTCCAATTTCAACCAAACTTGGCAGGATTGATCCTTAGGTGAAGGGCTTCCAAAGTTGTTCAAAGAATTTCATTCCATGCAGAAATCTGGTTGCCATGGCAACCAAAAGGAATTATAAGAATAAATTTAAAAAATCTTCTTGTAAAGACCCAAAAGGCCTAGAGCTTAGATATTTTGCATAAGGCATTGTCTGGTAGACCTCTACCAAGATTGTTCAAATTATAGCCCTGGGGTCAAAATCGGCCTGCCCCGGGGTCATTGATTTTTACTATATGAACATATAGTAAAAACTTAAAATACCTTCTTGTAAAGACCCAAAAGGCCTAGAGCTTAGATATTTTGCATAAGGCATTGTCTGGTAGACCTCTACCAAGATTGTTCAAATTATAGCCCTAGGGTCAAAATCGGGCCGGCCCCAGGGGTCATTGATTTTCACTATATGTACATAAAGTAAAAACTTAAAATACCTTCTTGTAAAGACCCAAAAGGCCTAGAGCTTAGATATTTTGTATAAGGCATTGTCTGGTAGACCTCTACCCAGATTGTTCAAATTATAGCCCTGGGGTCAAAATCGGCCCCGCCCCGGGGTCATTGGTTTTCCTTATATGTAGTAAACACTTTTAGGAAAAACTTAAAAAAAATTCTTCTAGCAATTGACAAATGCTAGAGGTTAGATTTGCATGAAACATTGTGAAGAGAACTTCTAGCAAGATTGTTCAAATTATAGCTCTGGGGTCAAAATAGCCCCCGCCCCAGGGGTCATTGATTTTCAATATATAACATATATATAGTAAAAAATCAAAAAATCTTATTGTCTGAAGGTACAAGGCTTAGAGCTTTAATATTTGTTAAATGAAATCATCTATAGGTACTCTACCAAAGTTGTTCAAATTTTGCCTCTAGTGTCAAAATTAGCCTCGCCCCGGGGGCCATAGGTTTTCCTTATATGTATATAGTAAAAACTTAAAAAATCATCTTCTCTAAATTTTCAAAGGCTAGAGTTAAGATATTTTGCATGAAACATTATGTAGTGAACCTCTAGCAAGATTGTACAAATTATAGCCCTGGGGTCAAAATTGGCCCCATCCCCAGGGGTCATTGATTTTCACTATGTACATATAGTAAAAAATTAAAAACTCTTCTTGTCTGAAGGTACAAGGCTTAGAGCTTTGATATTTGGTATTGGGTCCTCTACTAAAGTTGTTTTAATTATGCCCTTAGTGTTAAAATTGCCCTGCCCCATAGGCGATAATTTTCCTTATATGTATAAAGTAAAGACTTGAAAAATCTTCTTCTCTGAATTGAAAAATCTTCTTCTCTGAATTGACAAAGGCTAAAGGTTAAATATATGGCATGAGACTTTGCGAAGGGCACTTTTACCAAGATTGTTCAAATTATAGCCCTGGGGTCAAAATTGGTTCCACCCAGGGTGTCATTGATTTTCATTGTATACATGTAGTAAAAAAAAATTAAAAATATTTTTGTCTGAAGGTACAAGGCATTAAGCTTTGATGTTTGCTATATAATATCATCTATAGGTCCTCTACCAAAGTTGTTCAAATTTTCCTCTGGTGTCAAAATTGACCCTGCCGGGGGCAGTGATTCTCATTATGTACACATAGTAAAAACAGAAAATAAAACAAATGTTTTCTGAATGGGAGAAAGCTACAGCTTAGATATTTGACTTGAAATGTTGTTTGGTGGACCTGTATCAAGATTGTTTTGAATTAAACCCTTGGGTCCAACATTTTGCCTTGCCCGAGGGGACAGTGACCTACTTTCTTGTCCTTTGATGTACAGCAATGAAATTTTGACCATGTGCACAGTTTTAGTTGTAAAATTGAACTTTGATATCAGGTGAATTAGATTTTGATGATGTGACCTACTTTCTTGTCCTTTGATGTACAGCTATGAAATTTGAACCATGTGCACAGATTAAGATGTAAAGTGAACTTTGATTTCAGCTGACCTAGATTTTGACAAAGTGTCTTACTGTGTTGTCCTTTGATGTAGTCATGAAATTTAGGCTGTGTGAAATATGACCTTCACCACCAAATTCACTAGACTCGAGTGCATTGATATATTCCTACTCTGATCTTTTATTGAGTTAACAACAGATTTAACCACTAATCTGATAATAAGAATTAGATAGGTCAGGGATCTATGCATTATGACAATCTTCAAAATTGTATAGAAACAAAAAAAATCTGTTCCTACACTACTATTTAGAGTTGTATTAATGCGGTGGCATAGCATTTTTCTCAAATGCAATCTTGTTTTTGATATGACCTTTGATTTCATGAAGTTATCCCCCATGTTTAGCTCAACATTTCTAAGAATAGGGAGAGCTACTTTACTCACTCTGGCATCAGCATTGCTTTCATTCTTTGGTTAAGATTTTATGTGCAAGTTGGTACTGTATCAAAATTATTTAAGGGAATGGGTTGAAACTTCAAACACTGATTTTAGAGCATAATAGGCATTCACTATCCAAAGCTTATAACCCTTACATGGATTTTGACAGAAGTATGACCTTTATTTAACTAAAATAATACATTTATTTAGGATCTTGTTTTACTATCAAGCAAGCTCACATGAAATTTTTTTAAAAGTCTACATTTTCATGAATATTTCTGGAACCTATTTTTGTACTTGATTGAGCTTGCTGCAAACTTTATTGATGTAAATTTAGTATGACAAATTTGTTATTTCATGTCATATGTTATACTTAATTTTTTATTCAATGTACAGATTAACAGATTTAGTGCTGCAAATTTCACATGGTGGCCACCGTGGGTGTATAAAATGTACGACACTGTGAGTATTTATCATGCTTTATACTTTATGTGTGTATTCAGACTTAATTGAGTGGCTTATGTATTTAGCTCACCAGAGTACAAAGTTCTCATGGTGAGCTATTGTGATACCCCAATGCTGGTCTGTTTCGTTAACATTTTTACTGTAACAACATCTGTTTTAAAACCTATTGGCCAATAGTGATGCAATAGTGATGAAATATACAAGAATGAACCTTGGCATGTCCTCTATAAAAAATGTTAAAATGGTTTGTTTGGTCTGTTGAACAAGGTGGCTGCCACAGCTAAAAACAGAACCTTTAAATGACACCTCCTCTTGGTAAATTTTGATTTAACTGATAAGCATTGATGATTAGAAGTGCTTCACAAAAATTGCTCAAATGGTTTCTGTCTGTTGAACAAGAGGTAAAGATAGAAAACAGGTTTAAATGAAATCTCCTCCCGTTGATAGATTGTGATGAAACTATATAGGAATGATCTAAAGTTGGTCCTGTATTAAAATTTTACAAATGGTTCCAGTCTGCTGAACTAAATGAAAGCTGGAGCTAAAAATAGAAATAAAATATAAATGACATCTCGTAAGCTGCCTGTTAGATTTTGACAGAAATGATCTTTAGGTAGCCCTTCACTAATATTGTTCAGGTTTGCTAAAAAAAAATGGCCACCAGAGCTAAAAATACAAAAATCTTAAAACCACTCTTCCTCCTTTGACCTCAACCTTGTGGTAGATTTTGATGAAACTTTACAGCAATGATCATTAAATGGTTCAGGTCTGTTGAACAAGAAATTTAAATCATGTCCATGGAGACTATAACCTCTTGTGAGAGATTAACGGCTCTATCATAACCCTCTTGTTTTACTTAGCACTACATGAACTGAGCTTACTGTTTTCAAGAGGTTGATTAATTTATGTAAGGAATGTGTTGCTTGTGTTAGATATATAAGAATATAAAATTAAATATTGATGTAACAAATAAACCTTTGTTATACATTTGAAAAAATATTTAGATAGTTCACTGTAAGGTGATTGTCAGAACTGCAATATTTATAAAATAAGCTTTAATATTTTAGCCCATTATGCTTTATGTATTTATTTTTAATGATTTCTACAACAGGAATTGTTAATGAAGAGGGTGAAGACAGAGTTACAGAAGTGGGATGATACCCTTAGTTCCAGTAAACTACCTAGTGATGCCACCAAATTATCTTACTGGGTTACACAAAATATACCATTAAATGATAGCCTAAAATTACACCTGTTAAGTATAAATAATGCTGTTCAAAGATTAAGATGTGCTCTACATATTATTTGTAAGGTATGATTTCATAATTATATTACAAGATTTGTACTTGTATTGTTTTATATTTTGTATGGTACATATATTTGATTGTACATGTATTAGTGAAAGATGGAGACTAGATTCATGTGATATTTGTATTGATAAAGTCATGTTTATTAGTAATATTTTTGAAAACACAGAGTCACTTTTTATCCTAACTGACTGGGAAAAATGATGTCAACAATATATTGCATAATCTATGTTCTTGAACAATATAACTAATGTTCATATTTTTTACATGATCTGAGCATCGTTAACTCTCTAACTTTCAGTCTGATTTTTCACTAGAGATATTCTTATTTAAGATATCCAATCATATCATCTGTTAGAGAGAGGCATTTCAAAATGTCCATGTTAAAAGATTATGTTGTTATTTTTGTTTCAGTGTTCTGTTTTAAGTTGCAAAGATTGCAATGAGCAGATAGCAGATATGTCTAATGTATTTAGTATGTCTGTATCTGGACCGCTGTCAGCATATGTTAATCCAGGAGGTCATGTACATGAAACTGTCACTGTACATCAAGCTATTAACTTAAATCTGATTGGACGACCTTCAACTGAACACAGCTGGTTTCCAGGGTAATGTCAATGTTCTTGTTTGTTGAACAAATTAATTTCAAGTTACAAAGTTATGATAGTTGTAATAAATAAAATTGAGCAATGTAACATTTAGTAATATTAACTAAAACATGAAACAACTAGAGTGTAACACCATTTATCACGATTTAAATGATGACATACTGAAAATGGCTGACCTATGATCTACATCTTCACCATTTAATATGATTTTGATTGAAGATATTGTTGTTTCCTTAATACCTTAATCTCACAGCTTATGACAATATTTTGTACTGTAACTTCATTGTTTTCCTTCTTGTTTCAAACGGTTGAGCATCGTGAACTAAGAGGAGCACTGTATATAATCATTTATGTAAATTTTCAGATATGCATGGACTATTGCACAGTGTAAGAGATGTTCAAGTCATATGGGATGGAAGTTTACTACAAAAAGAAAAGATTTGATTCCTCAGAAATTCTGGGGATTATGTAGAACATCACTTGTTCCTGGAATATCTGACAGGGAGCAGAAAGATCAAGTTGACTGGACACCTGTTATGTGATTTATAAAAGTTTACACACACAAAAAACAGTCTATCAATTACAAGTCATGTAATTTATAAAAGTAATGTCTGGCATTACTTGTGTAACATTGACAATATCTACAATACTTATTTTATAACCATTTAACCATTCATTCTTAAGAAACTAGACAACAGTTGTGGAACTGGATAACTAGACAACAGTTTCTTTTATCAATTTTGAATCCTGAAACAACTTGTGAACTAAAAAGATAAAAATTCTTATCAATGTTGTTGGTTAAGCAAAGTATGGTTTTTGATGCTTACTGCTAAAAATAAGATTTATTTTGGCTTAAGGTACACACATGGAAATACAACAACATGTAATGAAACATTATATGAGCCCAATCACATGACACAGTTTCAACAGCAAGGATAACACAAAAAAGGGTACCCCCTAGTGGTTCCTAAGTTTTTGTGGCACAACATAGAAGGGTGTGGCAATTATGACAAAGAAATGCATATTCTTGTGAATAGTTATGAAAATGTTAATTGGAAGCAAATTTTTTTAATGTTGATGAAATTCGGTAATCAATGAATCATGTAATGTTAAATATATTATATAAAGTATTAATTTATATACTGAAGACAATGGAGTCTTGCTTTGCAGAATGTAATGTACCCCAGGTTTTTGTTAAATACTGTTAATGTGTATGCTCCCTGTTGTGTAATATACATTGTATAATTATAAAAAAAAATTTGATATGATCTATTGTGCTGTAAATTAAAATTGGATACTTGGCCTATAAATCTATATATATAGCAATTTCTAGTCTTTCAGATATACATGTGTTTGTGGTATGTTTGAGTTAAACATATTTATTGTAATAATAATTGCTTTAGATTTCATAATTGAAATTATTGCAGATGAAAAAGAAGATATAACAATATTTGTTTGAAGTATTAATTTTTTCATATAACTTTCTATGAAGCTTTGAAAGCTTCAAAATACATGATATATGATACTTTTCTAGCTTAAAATATCAACTTTATTATGTACTGTTTGCTTATATTGTATAGACAGGAGTTGTTTTGTAGTTTTATATAAGTTGTTGGTCTTATTAGATTTAAAAACTGCTTTGATCTATTTAGTTGACTCACTAAAATCTATTGCTTTATGAAATACTTTTAAATGTCTTAATCACACTGCAAGTGTTTTTAGTGTAATCATTCATGTTTTTATATTGAAAGTGCACCTCACAGACTGTGTTTATGTTGGTATAGTTAATCCACATTTCTGTTTTAGATACATTGTACATGTATTATATATCCTTATTGTTCAGCTTTAAGTGAAAAAAATAAATGGATTGATTTGAAGAAAGAAAGAAATATGTGACATGCTGTTTTTTTCTACATGATAAGAGTATTTGCTACAATAAAAATTTTTATGGATGATTGATAACTAATATTTTCAGCATTCTGAAAATTTGAAGGAATGTTGAAAAACTTAAAGATCTACTCTGCTCAATTTTGATATTTGAAAATATTGCTACACAGTTTCTTTGTAAATATAAAACAAACATGTTTGGACTAAACACAAAGTAGATATGTTATGTTTTAAATTCTACACCATAGGTGGTGACAATACCTATGTATAAAGTCATTAAAAAACTGGCATTTTTTTTAAGAAAAGACCAACTTTACTTGACCGGTCATAGAGATTGCAACTTCCCATATATAGTTTATTCCTTCTTTATTTTAAATAAGACATATTCAGCAAGAATTGCATACCGTATAACTGGTTATTTCTGCGGGTGCAAATTTTTGCGTTTTGGACTGGAAAAGGGTATATTAATTTTTGCGAATTTAATTTCTGCGTTTTTCATCAAAAACTTTTATAAAATTTAATTTCTACGTTTTTCTATTAAATTTACAGCATACAAACACAATCTTACTAAACTTATTATGGGATAAACTACATGTAAAATCCTTTGTGATAATTGACTACACCGAGAAAGCGTTATAAACATCTCACATTTCTTTATTATACAATACAATACAGTTTATTTTGCAACGTTTCTAGCATAATAATAGACGATTTTCACTAGAGCTAAAGGCTACCAGCGGGTAGTGTGTATTGATTAATTTAACAGCTAAATTGAGGTGACAAACGGGGTAAATTACATATAAAACTAGGAAATATTTTCGAATTTAATTTTTGCGGTAGGAAGGGGCCGGCAAAATATCGCAGAAATTAGCTATCCGCAGAAATAACCAGTTATATTTCAATAAATTTCTGTGATTAAGATATTTTACTCGAGGATGAGCATAGTATATCATTAACATTTATGATTTTATTACCCTGTAAACTTTTTAGTTTAAAATGTTTTACTTTGAACCCTTACAACATGTTATATTTAAACAAGTGACAAAATAACTACATGTAATATTGTGAATATGGAGATAGAAGAAATAAATGACTGTGATTTTTTCAATCTTGTTTTTCCTCATTTGATGTTGTGTTCTTTCAAGTCATATTGATTCAAGGCAGGATTGTATCATTAAACTTTCTATATGTGACACTTTCATGCCCTGTCATGGCAAGTGACATATGCTCCTTAGTTAAAGAATACATAAAAGAATGAGAAAATAATTGGTTTTACAGAATTTGTTTTACATGTAGTTTGATTGTGTAAGAAGCTTATGGACACACTGTTCCTGGAACTATAACCAGTACTGAGCAATGTGTGTAAAGTTTCTTGCTCAAGGAAACATCTGCTCGCCCCAAACAGGGTTTGAACCCATGCAGGTAGTGATCCTTAGATTACTAATCCGATCCTTAGATAACTAATCAAACAGGTTAACCACTCGGCCATGCTGACAATGAAAGAATAATTCCTGGAACTAAACGCAAATGTAATTTGGAGAGAGGATCAGAAGTAAGAAGATCTGCATATCACTTAATCACCCAACATAGTCTGTTGGTGATTAAAAAGTAATGAAGCAGGAAAACAGGAAACAACAAACAATATATGAGAGGTCTGTGGTTCGATCCCTACTGTTGCCATTGTTTTAAACATACTCTGTTTTAGCTCACCTGAGCAAGTACTAAAGGGTGAGCTTTTGTAATCACTCTGCGTCAGTCGTGCTTCATGAGTCCTTCAAAAAATGGTGTCAAACTCTTAAAACAACATCTCCTTTACAAAAAAGGCCAATATTGTTAAAACTTAGCAGGAATATTCCTGGCATGGAATTCTTTAAAAATAGTTCAAAGAATTCCATTCCATGCTAAATTCTGGTAACCATGGCAATGGAAAGAAAAAAAACTTTAAAATCTTGGAAAAGCCAAAAGAGCTAGAGCTTAGATATAAAGCATGAAACTTCTTCTAGTAGGTGTCTACCAGATTTGTTCAAATAAAATCTCTGGGGTCAAAATTGGTCCCGCTCCAGGGCACAGGCGTTCAGCACATTTGCCATGCCAATAATGGTCCACCCTCCAGGGCACAGGCGTTCAGCACATTTGCCATGCCAATAATGGTCCAATAATCATAAAATAATCACCCCTTGATCATCAAGAACAAAACAAGATATGTTTGTAAAACATGTGGTATTGGCAGCCAATTAGTCATGTGATCTGGTTATTATGCATGACTTCTGACCCAGATAACAAAAAATTAATAAGGGTTATCTAGTATCTACTGGTCATGACTAGTCACAAGGTAATAATTATTGTGACCCCATAGGTTGTGTGCAGCAATTTAAGTTATTACAAATCTTACCAAATAATATATGCATAAATTTTATGAATCATGTAGGCCTCAATAATGACAACCAAGTTGTTATATTACATAAGACCTTCAAATGTGTATACCAAAAGCATTTTTAGTTTAATATAAAAATATCGACCAAGGCAACTTGAGTTGTTGAGTTATTGGTCAGAAACTGTCTTTAACTACAAGGTCAATATGACACTGACCCCTTGACCCCAAAATCAATAGGGGTCATCTACTGGTCATGACCAATCATCATATAAAGTTTGAAGTTCCTAGGCCTAAGCCTTCTTTAGTTATTATGCGGAAACTTTTTTACCGACAAGGTCAATATGATCTTTTGACCTCTTAACCCCAAAATCAATAGGGTTCATCTGCTGGTCATGAAGAATCATCATACAAAGTTTGAAGTTCCTAGGCCTAAGCATCCTTTAGGTATTGAAAGGAAACTGTTTTTAACTTCAAGTCAATGTGACCTTGACCTTTGACCCCTTGACCCCAAAATCAAAAAGGTTCATCTGCTGGTCATGAACAATCATCATACCAAGTTTGAAGTTCCTAGGCCTAAGCCTACTTTAGTTATTAATCGGAAACCGTTTTTACCTACAAGGTCAATGTGACCTTGACCTTTGACCTCTTGACCCCAAAATCAATAGGGGTCATCTGCTGATCATGACCAATCATCATACCAAGTTTGAAGTTCCTAGGGCTAAGCGTTCTTAGTTATTGATCGGAAACCCTTTTTACCTACAAGGTCAATGTGACCTTGACCTTTGACCCCTTGACCCATAAATCAACAAGTTCATCTGCTGGTCATGAACAATCATCATACCAAGTTTGAATTCCGTAGGTCTTAGTGTTTTTTAGTTATTGATTGGAAACCGTTTTTACCTACAAGGTCAATGTGACCTTGACCTTTAACCCCTTGACCCCAAAATTAATAGGGGTCATCTGCTGGTCATGACCAATCATCATACCAAGTTTAAAGTTCCAAGGCCTAAGTGTTCTATAGTTTTTCATCAGAAATCATTTTTACCTACAATGTGACCTTGACCTTTGACCCCTTGACCCCAAAATCAATAGGGGTCATATGCTGGTCATGACCACTCATCATACCAAGTTTGAAGTTCCTAAGCCTAAGGGTTCTAAAATTTTTTACCGGAAAATGTTTTTGCCTACAAAGGGATTTTTACCTGACCTTTGACCCCTTGACCAAAATCAAAAGGAGTATCTGCTGGGATGGGGCCCAAACATCGACCCAAGTTTTAAAAACCCTAGGCCAAAACGTTCTTAGTTTTTGATCGGGAAACTTTTTGCCTACAAAGGTCAAATTTACCTTGACTTTTACCTCAAAAAACAATAGGGGCATTGCTCCACCAAATTTAAGTCCCTAGCCCAAGTGTTCTTTTTTATTTATCGGAAAACCCTTTTTGCCTCAAAGGGCAAAATTGACCTTTACCTTTGACCCCTTGATCCAAAAAAAGTAGCGGTATCTGCCGGTCTACAAACATCATCCCCTGTTTGTATTTTTTTAAGCTTCTTTTTTTATTGATGGGAAACTTTTTTAATTAAAAGGTCAATGTGACCTTGACCTTTGACCCCTTGACCCCAAAATCAATAGGGGTAATCTGCTGGTCATGACCAATCATCATAGCAAGTTTGAAGTTCCTAGGCCTAAGCGTTCTTTAGTTATCACTCAGAAACCAATTGGTCTACGGACCGACAGACAGACAAATGCAAAGCAATATACCCCCTCTTCTTTGAAGTGGGGGCATAATTACTATCCATGATAATAGAGCTACATATCAATTGGATTTTAAATAAACTATCTTATACTTTCTTGTTATTTCAATCGATTTACTTCCTAGTAGAAATTAAATGCAGATTTTATAAACGTTACTGCTACATATGTTTTCTTGTTATTTTTCGCGTGTAAAACACAATTTCAGTATTAATGGGGACACTTTTTTAAACACTTTTTCACTGGAAAAAATCATTTAGACAAATCCTAATTAAGATGTTTCATTTTTTTGTCAATTTGATTCTTTTATTTAAAATAAGTTATTAAGATCAATAGTAACGGTTGGGGAGATGGATGCTGGTTTTTCAAGCTTGTTGGTTTTGGCCAGTGAAAAAATAGATGAATTTTCAGAAATTGTTATTAATTTTGCATTTACGAATAATCAGAATTTAGATAATAGTAATTTTTGTTTCCTTTAAAAAAAAAAAAACTTTATGCTAGCGATATGCACAACTAGGGTTGGTACTGTTTACGACTGTGAATTTAATCGAAATCCTACCAGCAGTTTAACCTGTGAATGCCGGACATGCTTAATGCAGACAAACAGATGGATGACGAAGGCAAAAACAATATGTCGCCCAAACAATCTTAAAAGACGCAGTTTTTCGTTCTAATTTTTATTTAAATTTCATTCTAGATGATAGATCATCTTGAAACGTATTCGTTTTTAATCTGGATTGCTGTTATGATGAAAAATATTTGGCAATAGGAATTTCTCATGATGAAGCAATCCATTTCAACGCTAAATTCGCTAAATGCTAAACGCCACCACAACTATAATTCAAACATGAACTCATCAACTTTACAACCCCTTGAAACTTTAATCAAATCGCTTGCTTTGATGTTCAATATTTGGTGCAGAATTTACAATAACAACAAAATTCTTCGAGGTAACAATATACCTTTGGTGACACTCCAATAGCTCCGGAGTATCGATAGAGCAATTTATCATATACCTCCGAGGAGGTATATATATAGCTCTGTTCCTTATTAGACCCTTCAAGACAGAGTTATGACCCTTGATTAGTATAGAGCAATATTGCTTTTTCTTTTCAATTGCTAGGTTGATTATGGGAACAGTCAATATGAAAAGTAAATTTGAATGCCATGATAATTTTATGTAAATAAAGCCTCCAGTTGTTGTATTATAAAAAATCAATACTCAGCGGGAGATATAAATCCAAGGAATGTGCTTGTTAATTACTTTTTCTGTATTTGTAGGCCCTATAACAGCGTGGAAGTGTATTATCATCTGCATAGTCATATAAGTTGGTCTTATCTACCAAATAAAATATATCAAATGATATTGTAAAGTACAGGGTCTAAAATTGAACCCTGTGAGACACCCTTGTATCCCTGATTTTACTTGTGTTGTTTTCTGTTGGTTAGATAATTAGATTTAATACCGATTTGTTACTCTAGAATAAACATAAACCAGAAAGATCAGTTTTAAGAACTGGCGGGTTAATGTTAAATGAAAAATCGGAAAATTTGACCCTAGCAACTTTAAGGCTATTGAAGAAATTCTATTTATCGCTTACAACATATATAGAAACAGTAATCTCAGAGGAAATGATAAATGCAAACAACATGATAGATATTAATTCTTTTAACAAATCGATTACATGTTTGTATATATATTTTAAATAGAAAATTATGTAGATCTATATTAATATTTTGGATGTATTTTTTAATCACCTAAGCGGCAACAGAATCCAACAATGAAAATGGCCACCGTACTATCTTTCTAAGGTAAAAATAAGGTTTTACATGATATAGGATGTATTCTAATGTTATGTCTGGGTTTCAAATAGTTGGTTCATTATTAATCCTTATTAGAAATTTCAAGTCTAGAGAAATATTTTGATGTTGAGCGAAGATACTTACTTTTTTTTTTTTTGACAAGTTGACAAGAGATGTCCCAGGTCAGTTGACATTTCTATGTCTTAACTTTGCTTTTAATTTATACACTGGTAAGTGCGTAAGTAAGTGAATTTAAGCCCGAAAAAATGTGAACAGAGCCTTGTTTTCTATTACTTTAATTTAAAATGTTTAGTTTATTCATGATGAAAAACATCATTAACTTTAAGTTGGCTTAAGGTCTTCAGCGTACCCGTTTATAAACTATGACGTGAACGCTGAAGACAGACCCGTAGGGAAAGTCCACCAATAATCGTGCCAGGAATCTGACACGCTATTTATTCATCGAACATGCCATGAAGTAGTGAAGCATACCTTGATAAAACTAAAAATAATCTGATGGACAAATAAAAATCTTTATGATTACGAACATAAACTACCTGATAGTTTCTGACAGGTAAAAAATTCAGCACTTGGCAGCCATATTGCCAAAATGTTTGACCACGTGATTACGAGATTGACCTTTACAAACCCATGTGCTTCCAACTTTTTTATAAATTACTTTTTTAAAGATATTGAAAAAAGGTGATTTACTGACTTTTGTTTTAATATAATCATATTTAAGTACTAAAAAATTAAAGAAAATAAATAAAAACATTATCTTGAATTATAAATATTGAAATCATGTCAACAAAGATGTTCTAAATATAGTACACAGTGTTTTATTATAGGATTCGAAAAACAGGGGATTTTTTTCGAAAAATGAGAATTTATTACATTTGTTGATCTTTTTCCTTCTTTGTCTATGTAAAATTTTCCCCCTTCCTCTCAAAAAATAGGGGTGAATTCTCAAAAATATGGGTGAATCCCCCCATCGTCCCTCCTAGAATAGACACAGGTACATGACTCTACTGTAATCGGTTCCCCCGAATGACGTCATATGAGGTCTCGCGTAGCTCCTAAATGTCATGGCAGACTGTAGTCGGTGTATTTGATGTTTTACAGTTAAATAGGCAATTTTAATTACGGTATTAATATTTTGATATGGTAAAGAATGGTATAGAACGATATGAAAATAATTGTTTTATCTCAAAATGCACAATATTGATTGGGACAAGGGTATTTGCAAGTGAAAAATAAGGTTAAACAACTTATGTTATTCTGGTAAGGTTTCGTAACAGGTCTAATCCAAAACTGTAATGCCACATCAGATTAAAAAGCGGCTTATAAAGTTTTGGAAGCCAGAACTAACTTTAAGTTAACCCTTAACCTGCTGAATTTTATAGATGTGGATTTTCCAGATTCACACACTTTGACACCTCTCTCTTTTTCAGGATTGCATTTTCAACTTGAAGTACACGCCATTTGTGAAATAGTTAATATCCAAAAAAGTAGATTTCCTGTTTTGATTTTCATACCTTAATATTATGAAGCACAGGCAGTTGGCGCGTGGTTCTTTAAATTTCATGATCTGTATATACTGTAAATAAAGACAAGGTACAATGTAGAAAGGTTCTCTGGCCAAACCAGTGTTAGAGAGATTTTCCCTAACTTTACCGAGTACCTGGGACTCAGTGCCAATAGATCTGTTATGTCCCAATTCAAATGGGACAAGTCATCAATTATAAAAATGTCAATGTTTGCATAACTTCATAATACAATCAAATTTGTGTACTTTTATCTATAATTTGACGGCTGTGTGCTCTTGAATAATATATGCACTTTTTCGATTTGGAACATAAATAGATCTATTTCTTATGAAAACAGTGCATGCAAACAACTGAAACGGGTACGGCAACTATCAACTTTCGCTTACCGTACAAAATTTAATCCATAATGTCGATAGGTAGGCATATTCAGTTATTTGCTCTAATTTCTTAAATTTCTCAACATACCTTAATGCACATGGGCACACTGTTACCCAGCTTCACTTTATCTTTACTACGGTATGTTATAATGCAAAACACATTAACACATTTAGTTTATATTTTAAAAATTTGTGTACAGGGAGAAACACATTCTTGTAATATATTGAACCCTGTGAATCATTACTGTGCTGAAAAGAAAAAAATAGCACACAGGATTCAACAGGGTAGGTTTTACCACAGTGGATGTAGACTTATTCAGTAATTTCCAAAATATTTTTTTCTTTCTTCCTTGAAATTGAACCTTGTAGTTGTGCCAGTCTTTATTGAAATGATTTTCTGGAATATTTGTGATTTTATGCTATTAATCAGACAAAATTTCAATGTACACAGCAGTTCTCAGGGATCCCAATGGAACCCCCAGCTAGGAATCACAGGGATTTGTCAATCCTTGGAATCCTGGGATCCTATTAATGTTAAAACCTGTTATATTCACTAGAATTTTAAAAATTGGTTTGGTGAACTCTTGAAGCTAGCCTGATAGTTTACTGGTGACAAAGGCTAATTTGATCACTTTGTATTAGCAGGGTAAGGGTTACAGTATGCTCTACAGGCAGCAAGATGTTTGCCAAAGTCTGTAAAACACCTCATCCCAGAGTGGGACACTTAACTCCTAATGTTTTCTCTTGTCAGTGTTTGTAAAGCTTTCATCAGATTTTCTTAATTCAAGGATATTAGTAACAAAGTTAAAAACCCTTGAGAACAGTTTTAGAATAAAATTTGTTCTCTTCATTTTAATTATTACATGTAACATAGACTTCAAACTTAATTTATTACAACACTAAAATATACATGTAAATTACATGACAGTCAATTGACAGGTAATGTACAGATCAAGATAAAACTTAATTTGTTACAATGTTTAAAGATAAAAAACATTGAGACAAATGAAGTATATGTTTGACTTTCTTTCTAAACTACCAAGGTATTGTGAAGTTTAGAACAAAGGTGCAAAGTATTATCATACATATCTTAAACATATTAATAGTTTTACATTAATTTCATGAGATACATACATGTAATAAAGTGCTTACATTTTGTATGTTGCAGGGTTAAATATCTCTTGTATTCCGGAAGTACTGAAACAAACTCTGGGCATAGGTCCGATCTCTTAATTAATTCAAGTAAAAAAGGTCTAAAAAGATAATAAAATAATTATACATTTTACAAATACAGTACATATAAAAACAACATATAATCAAATAACAATATATACACAATTGATGCAGAATAAATGCATGTACAATAAATTAGTGGATACATATTCTTACCACAGCGTCTGTTAAAGTAATTACTATGAAAATATGTCAATAAAAATTGAAATAAAGTAAACTGTAGATATAGATTGAAATACTTAATATTAACTAAAGGTCTGGCTTGTCAGATCTGACTGTATAGAATGAGCGGGATAGGAAATGCAAACAGTGCCCAGAAGTTATGAATATTTAAAAGAACCAATGATTATCTTTCTCATATAGAAACTCATACAACAAACAAAACAATTGGACAAATATAACACAGAACGAGTGATTAGTGTTCACAATATTGCATGGGTGATGAATCAGTGATGGAAATTGTCAAGTTTCACCAATTCAATACCGAAAGTTAAACATAAACGGTAAAAACTAAACGCATTTGAATAAAATAACGCACATGCGCAATGTTTCCGCGGAAATAAAACTATGGAAAGACTAGCTGCCATTATTATGCAATTTCAATCTGTGACATTTAAAATAAACAGAAAGATACATACACTTCAAGGATTTAACCTTAAAGTTAATCCCTTTGATGATGAATGAATTTGGTACTCAGGATTTCTTTTGTTCATGTTTAAAATAGTCACCTTGGGTCAGCTCAATGATGGGGAGCTCACTTGCTTAGAAATGCTTGGTTAAGTTTTTGTGTGTCAGCCGGTATCTCCATAACTACTGAAGGGTTTGTGCCTTTTTTGTGACAATTTTATCCATTCATAATAATCAAGCAATGATTTACTCGATAACAAGCCTTTGTACCTTTTGGAACAATTTTATGTATTCATATAGGTAAGCATCACAGGCACGAGTATCGGACCTGAGAAGAAAAAATATGACCAGATTGATAAAAAAAACCTGTGTTCATCTTAAAAGTGTCAAAAAACCAAAAAAAATGTAAATAATGACCCCCTTTAAAAATATACTATAAGTTAAGAGAAGGCCGGAAACTCCAGATTCGAGCCTACGAGCAAGGGATTCATTTCCCGAGACGTTGTGAAAACAATTGGCCAGACAATTAAAAAAAACTTTTATCACTATTTCACGTTTATATTAAGCTTTTGAATGTAAATATCATTATTTGTATTGGTTGAAGTAGGGAATCAGACAACATTACACCTAAGTATTTTTCATCCTTATATAACTTGTACCGAAAAACAGCACTATTTCCAGTTAAAAAAAACAGCAAATTTTCCAGTTTCTGACTCAACTCAAATATTTACATATGGATATAGAATTTGGTCATGGTTCAATGACTTTTGACAGAGTAATCTCTCTTGAACTTTAAAAAAAAAAGAAGAAATTTTCAGTTTCTGTTCATTTTTATCACCCCAACAGTTGTACACATTCAACTAAAATTTGACATACGGATATGTCAAAGGATTACGCAGGTCAAGTTGGAATTTGGTTATGGTTCGATGATTTTTGGCAGAGTTATGCCCCTTTAATATATATACATCATAGGAATAAGCAGGTCAAGTTTGAATTTGGTCATGGTTAAATGATTTTGAATTATCCCTCTTGAATGTTGGGAAAATTTGAAATTTTCATTTTCTGCACTCTTACTTTTATAGAAATGTATGTTTAAGCCAGAATGTTTATTATACCAGAAAATACAAGCCAAGTTCTAATTTGGTTTTTTGACAGTTATCCCCCTTGAACTTGGAAAAGATTTAAAAATTCACTATGTCTAATGATAAATCACTATCTCAGCTTCAAATATGCAATTTGAATAGTTTCAGGGCCTGGAACTTTGTATAAAAGCAGTTTGTGTTAACATTGAATAGTTATGAAAATAGAATGAAAATATGGTTTGTGAAAACTTTGGAACTAAATATTATTAAAACATTTGAAATGTTGGCTGCATGGAGGGGCATTTGTGGCCTTACAACACATTTCTAGTTTAGATGATATCTCAAATTGGAAAAAAGTCATCAAGGTTACAAGTGTCTTATTGTTAATAAAATATGGTATTCAAGTTTATATTTTGCATAATTCTCATTTCTTCCTGTGTAAAACAAACTCCATTCCTAATTTGAGTCAAAACACTGCATTATTCCCACTTTGTTTGGAACCGGCACCATTTCCAAAATAGGAGAAAATCACTGTAACTGTAGGGGGCCTGCAGTATTGTGCAGGAAAGCTGTTTTGTCTCTAGCATTCAAAGAAATTGATGCATACCTATCTCATGAAATTAAAATGAAACATATTTTTAAAACTTTTGTCGCTGAGAGCTTTCTATTCGAAAAAATGAAATCCATAAACATGTTGCTACTTCTTTGAATTATGAAGTCTTCAAAATTAGGAAAGACAGAAATAAAGCTGAAAATATCATATACACATTATAGTCTGTATGTATTTTAAGTGTATAAAACTACATGTATATCTGTTGCTGATTGAAAATGTATTACTTATTTGAATTTTGAAAAAGAATAGTTCCAAAATACCTGTATAATTTTTTTATTTCCTTAAAAGCATTAGTGTGGTTCTAAATATCAAGACTGTATAATTGTAAATAGGCTGAAACTAACTGTTAACGAAATAATTTTGATCCTCAACACCATCAAATAAAGAGAGGCTAAGCATGTCGTTTTAACAAAAAGTTTATACCTCTTTTTATAGACATATTTCGTATATGTTTTGTATGAGTATTAGCCCATAAAAAATGGTTTGTTCTGACAAATAAATTATAAGTTATAAAGATTTTTTGACAGGTTATTTTGCAAACAACCATTTACATGTATAATACTTATGGCCACATAACCTTTCAAGAATCTTTATAACCTAGTGACATTAAAATAGGTAGGGGGTTGTAGATATGGTTGAGGTACTTGCACATAATTATGATCTTTGAGGTGATTTTGTTGAAACATTTTAATGTTTCATGAGCAAGGTAAAAGTTTTGGGACAGACAAAATGATTGAAAAACAGACAGGCCACAACATCACCCTGAATCTTTTGATACACAGGACACGCTTTAAATAGGGCCTCAATCCATTTAAATTTGAACTACTCTCAAGTAAATAGTATATGTAAGCCACACATTTTATCACTTAACATGGAAAAAAGTGTGCATAGTTCAGGCAATCCTCCCACCCACATTATGTTTAAGGCAAGTGCACTAATGTATTTAATGGTGCATTCAGGAAATCATTTATAAACTGTTAAACCCCAACTTGAAATAGCAACATCATAGTTTGTTTTTGAACTTTTTATTTTCTTTATGTACAATATTCATGTTCAGTAAGAAAAAAAGAGTCATTCTTTGATACAACTCTTTCAATTTTCAACAGTAATATTATGAAAACAACATAGAATGATAGATTTAGTATTTATGAAATTTATGAAAATATTTCATTAGGTAAACCTATATACCCTTCAAGCATATTTGAATGCTCTAATATATAAAGCCCTTCCTTTAATAAATGAGGCATTTATCTATTGGGTGTTGTTACAAGGTAAACTAATACACAGAAGTTCCGCTTCTTATTAATTTAGCAATGATTATATAAGATTTGTTAAGTTATATGACACCCCATCTCCTACTGAGAATATAATGATAACAGGAAGTTATTATTGATCACATTCTCATAGATATTCACTTATAAACAAATCTTTCAACTTAAACATGTATTAATCATTTGTGAAGAGTTTTTGCTATAGCTTTTCATACATTGATTTAAATTGACAAACTAACACTGTTGTATATAATATGTAATTTATGGTAAATATTTTTGTTAGAATAGGAAAAATAGATAAATATTTACAAATGAACAAATGATATAAATTAAGTTAGATAAAAGTCCGTTCTGTTCCTTTTCAAGAGACATATCATCAAACCTATAACATGCTAGGTAGGATTTCATAGTAAGGCAACAAGTGCTTGTGAACATAGTATAAATTTATTTTAACATCTAACCTGTTGCTCTTACAAAATTCTTTACAATAAGAACAGAACAGAACCAGGGCCTGTGAAAAGATTCGCGGAATTATTTTTGCTACAGATTGAAAAAATGATAGATGTGTTATAAATGTAGCCTTTTTCCCATTTAGCAATATTAAATACATGTACCTAGGCATGACTTGATAATACCAGAGTATTTCATATTTCAATAAGTAACAATTTTTAATCCTTCAACCTAATATAAATGAACCTCCATTCTTCATCACACACCTCTTACATACATCTTCATCAAATTCTTTACCTAGTTTTCAGTTTTAATTAAATGTCTAAAATGTGTGCTTTAGGTTACGTTGTTTATCCATATCCCTAATATTTTTTTGAAAAAAGAAAGAAAAAAAGCTGGTAAATGATGAAAAATGATGAAAATCTTGAAACCGATTTGTTGATCCATGTCTTAAAAGGTCCTTCAAGGACATTGCATGTTTGTGTGTATAAGTAGAGATGCCTGTATCTAATTGATTACAAGATGATATAGTTCACAGAACTAATCTTTGGCATTGACCCATGCAGGTTTACAGTGATTTTATGGGAAAATTTACTACTTTATGACAAGAAATGGTTTACAGTTATTAAAATTTGGTGCAGAAAATAAATATTGGTTAATGTTCGGGTTTATGTGAGCAGACAAGAGTTTGTTTGTTATAAAAGATATATGGTTTTTCATGTGTTTATAAATCTACATTATATTATATAATATAGAATTTTATGTTAAATCTTTGACGTTAGTCTTTTTTCTTTTGAAATTATTGATTATTTTTTATCTAATTGAATTTTGAAAGGCACCTGCTTCAAAAAAGCATGACTGTTTCCTGCACAGTTATTGAAAACCTTTTAATCTGCTTATCAAAAGTTAATAATTTAAATGCGACAGAGCCTTTCAATAATTTACCTTTAACCATGATTTCTTTGTCAGTCATGTTAATTATTTTAAGGGTTTAATTTCATTTAAAGTTTAATTCATTATCTATAATACTTAATAGGTGATAAGATTAACTTAAGTATGGTTATGTTATGATTATCTAGTTCATATTTTATAGATTATTACTTTATGTAAAAACTTGTCAATTTAAGGAAAGATGTAAACAGAATATGCAGAATAAGCATTTAGTAGTCATTGTTGTAAAAAATGATTATATATCAAACATAAGCTGAAAAATTGATAAATATACAAATCATAGAAAATTATAAATTCTAACAATTACTTCTCAAAATATAAAGATTATAACAAGTAAATTATAGAGGGATTAGTCATTGCTAACCCCTTACTGGAAATGATTATCCTTGCCACCAATATAGAGCCATGCTAGCATGCAGTCTGACCAGGGTCTATACTGTTGGCTGACTAACTTTTAATATTCATCTTGTTATCACAAATATTGATGATGGTCTCTTCCGAAAATGGAGGCTGGACTTCAAGTACATTTAAAAAATCCAGCCGTTTAAGTGTAAATATAGAATCTGGTGACACACATTTCTGTTAAAACATTTACATTTACGTTAACTGAATAAACATTTTTACCAATCAGCAAAAATTTAAGTTCAAATCAACTAAAAGTTTTATTTAAGTTTGCTCATTTAGCTACCAGTAAAAAGGACAACTATTGTACTGTATATCTATTTTTATTACTTGAAAGAATTGAAATACAAAAATGTTTACATATACATATGTGTCTGGAAGCTGGTCTAGCATTTACTTGTGCTAGATCTAAGAGGTATGTATTTTTCTCTGTGGAGAAAAATGCACAAAAATACAAGCATAAATAAACAAGTGTATTTACATCAGTTTTGAAAGCTACATTTATCTTGTGCCGTCTAAACATTGGTAGATAACCTATTCAGATAAGCAACCAGGAATTATATACTCAATATTTTATCACAAATCTTTTTGAAAAAAAAATCAGTTAAAAAGGCCAGATAAAAAAATTAACTGAAAAATAAACTTGGGCATCAGTGTCAATATAGGTGAAACTGGTACAAACATATCTTATCAACCACTAAAGATATTTACTCTTTGATATCATATTTGGATGTAACTATCCAAGGCCCATAAGTATAGCCTTTAAACTGAATTACCTTTTGTGAACTTAGAAGTTCCTTTGGCAACTTCAATCTTTAAATCAACTGAAGATATTTGTTTGAAACTTAATTCACTTATATGACTTCAGGCTATTAGTAAGAAGTCACTATCCAAAGCTCATTAACTGTGACATGGGAAATGGCCCTTTGAGACCAAGCTTAGAAAAAATCCTGTTCAACATCAACATATTCACTTGAAACTTGTTAATGTTTTTGAGATAATTATTTAAGTTCAATGTCCAAGACCTACAACTTCTCTGTAAATCAACTGCATGGATTTTGACTGATTTGTGGCCCCACAGGACGATATAAGTGAAATAGCTTGCATTGCACTGTATATAGTCAAAAGTGTATAGGTAACAGCAAAGAAATTAAAACTCAGAAAAAAGCATGTGTAAAGTATTGTAAAAGTGATGCAGTATTCATGTATCATATCATTGTTGTTTTGTCTGTTTCAGACTGACTTCAGCATATAGATGGTCAAAGAACAAAGGAAGAATTCAAGGACATTGTAAGTTGGTTGTTTGCTAGAGAAAAGTTAATATAAAAAGAAGACAATATTCATTTACCCATACCTGCATGTCAAGTAATCAGTGGTTGTAAATATTTTGTTTTGCTTCTTTATGCTGAAAAGTTTTGAAGTAAAATTGCCAAGTTTGACAAAAAAAATCTACACAATTATGTACATAGGAAAAGTGTTTCTTCTATGTATCAAGCTTAAATGTGTTTATATGAAGAATGTTTAAAGATACCTCTAAAGTCTAGGTACTTTTCTGTAAGGCTGGTATGATGGAAAATTTTGTATTGATATGTTGATAGCTGAATATGGACATTATATGAATATATTGAATTGAATAGCTAATACAGTGGAAATATTTGTAATAAGCTGTCATTTTTGGTGTTATGCATGCTAGTTTTATTCATCACAAATGCAACAAACTAAAAGAAAGGCTGTTTGCTTGTTATTACATCTCACTTAGATGTAAGGTCCAAGCTAGTGAAAGTGGCGGTCATATGGCTGAGTGGTTAACACGTCCGATTTAAGGATCACTTTCTGGGTGGTTCAAATCCTGTCATTGGCTTGCCATTGTTTCCTGAAGCAAGAAACTTTACATTGGTTGGTTCCAGGTTTGTCTATAAGCTTTAAGCTTCTTACACAATAAAAATAAAAATAAATTCTGTATAAACCAAGCTAGTAAAAAATGGATAGAAGTGACTTCCCTCTTCAGACAAAGTAGAGAATTTTAATTATCGAGAAAAAAGGCAAGGGGGTTTAATTTAGCTGTATTCTAAATTGTGAATATATATTGAATTGATTGAAATACTTCTAGGAATAGAATACATTTTGCTCAACTCTTCATGTTATTTACCTTGATGATTCCTTTATTGTTAGGGATGTCATTTGGAGCGAAAATTCCCACCCACCACACATCAGCCTTTACTTACAACTTACTTACTTGTCAATGCTCATAACTTTGACTTGCTCATATATTTATGAGAAAAATTGCAAATATTTTCATATAACAAAGTTAACCACTTATACAGAACTTAATCAAGTTTTCAAGGATTCAAACTGATTATTTAGCCAACTTTTTTATTATGGAAATTTGATTAACAGTAAATATGCAAATTGATCAACATAAATAATTAATTTTTTAGAAGAGTTTTATGTGTGTTATAAAAATGTGCCATTAAATTATATTTTGTATTGGTGTCAATGTTGAAAAAATGTGACATAAAGTTAACCGAAAATTGAATTTTAAGCCATAACCTGCTGATTTTGTGTACATGTATTAGATTTTTGTTCTGCTTTGATATTGAACTGTCCATTCAATGTTGATGAAATTTTAACAGTAAAATACAAAAAAGAGGCCACCAACAGTATAGAGCACAGAATGGATGGATGTGCAGGCTGGCTTAATGGCCCTATACTGGAGGCAAATGTTGGTCACTTTTGGTCCTGTAAGGATTCAGTCTTGCAAGTATAGGGTAAATGTAAAACAGTGTACATGTACATAAATGGAAATTTTGGGGTCTCTGTGGCAAAAGAGATTATTTGCCCCTTTTATCCTGCTAGCTGGGACTTTTGACATCAGAATATAAAACACTGAATTAAAAACCTTAGAAAATAGGGCATTGAATTTGACATGACATATCAAATTTGGCAGAGTCATGTTAAAAATTCTCTTATTGCTTTGGCAGTACTTTTAAAAGTTCATATAGATAAAAAAACAACAACAATAAATGATGAGAGAAAAAAATGAGAGAGACGAGATTAATGGAAACTTTACGGTTAATCATCAGCTGGACATTGTAGAATATAGTACTAGAGTATTGCTGGAGTACAAGACAATAAAATACCAGGAGAAGGCTAGTACATTTTGGCTCAATGAAATATTTTTCTCTGTAAATCAATTTTCTCTGGCAATAGGGGAATGTAGAAGGCAGACAAGTGATTGCTTATCTGTGCTTATTAAGGCTGATTACAAGTCAAAGACATTACAGGAAGTGAAGTGATTGAAGGGGAGATAAACTATTTAACTGTTGCTTGATTTCATATATATTATACTGGTATAATGCGGGTTGCTTTACAGTGCGATGTTCTGTTGACTTAATTTGACATAGGATTCTAATTATTATAGAGTTGGTTTAGGGTTAAGTATTGTTGAGAAAGTAAATATTCAGTTGTAATTTGTTGCCTTTGTCATATCCCAGATTTTTTTTTGATAAAAGAAATTTAGTTAAAAAATATGTAGAGGATTTTATTAAATGAGTGAAGGTTCAATACTGAATTCATTGAACGAGTTGAATACAATTATACTATGCAAGCCTCAATAAATTTAGTAGTGTACATACACAAATATAATTTTCTTAGTATTTATCACAGTCATATCCAAAAAATGAATGTTTACAGTTTTTAGCTCGACTATTCGATAAGAATAAGTAGAGCTATTGTAGTCACCAGAGCGTCGGCGTCGGCGTAACCACTTATGTTAAAGTTTTTGTAATAGTTCAAATATTTTCAAAGTCCATTGACATATGGCTTTGAAACTTTGCACACTTGTTCACCATCATGACCCCAACATGTAGACAGGAGGAGGTAACTCTATCAAGCATTTTGACAGAATTATGCCCCTTTTTCAACTTAGAATTTATGTTAAAGTTTTTGTAATACCTCAAATATTTTCAAAGTCCATTGACATATGGCTTTGAAACTTTGCACACTTGTTCACCATCATGACCCCAATCTGTAGACAGGAGGAGGTAACTGTATCAAGCTTTTTGACAGAATTATGCCCCTTTTTCGACTTAGAATTTCGTTAAAGTTTTTTGTAATAGTTCAAATATTTTCAAAGTCCATTGACATATGGCTTTGAAACTTTGCAACTTGTTCACCATCATGACCCCATCTGTAGACAGGAGGAGGTAACTGTATCAAGCTTTTTGACAGAATTATGCCCTTTTTCGACTTAGAATTTACGTTAAAGTTTTTGTAATGCTCAAATATTTTCAAAGTCCATTGACATATGGCTTTGAAACTTTGCACACTTGTTCACCATCATTAACCCAACCTGTAGAACAGGAGGAGGTAACTCTATCAAGCATTTTGACAGAATTATGCCCTTTTTTCGACTTAGAATTTACATTAAAGTTTTTGTAATAGTTCAAATATTTTCAAAGTCCATTGACATATGGCTTTGAAACTTTGCACACTTGTTCACCATCATGACCCCAACATGTAGACAGGAGGAGGTATCTCTATCAAGCATTTTGACAGAATTATGCCCCTTTTTAGACTTAGAATTTGTTATAGTTTTTGTAATACCTCAAATATTTTCAAAGTTCATTGACATAAGGCTTTGAAACATGTTGAAATTTTATACTCTTCTTTGAGAGCATAATAGGACTCTATAAAAGGCCTATAACTGTAATATGAATTTAAAGAAAAAAATTGCCTTTTTCTTTACTTAGAAAATTTTACCTTTTAATTAAAGCTTTTTTTACTATCAAGCACTAAGAATAGTCGAGCGTTGCTGTCCTACCGACAGCTCTTGTTCATTGTCTGATTGGCTTATAGTTTAACATTATATTATCATTTAGTGCGTCATTACACTTTGTGTGTATAACACAAATGACGTCACGTCAAAATATATGCACAGTTCTGCAATAAAGTTTTTACGGAGTCGCAAAAGGTTATGTGATGAATTTATGTAAAATTTTAGAAACAGATTGTACAAGAAGAAATACTTTAAGGTGATTCTTCTCTACAGATATACAATTAATCATAATGGGTATTTCATTTTTCTAAGGTTTTAATTTAGGTGTAAAATATGGTAATACCAATGTTTTCAGGGTTTATAGCTTATCAAATGAGGACACAAGTAACATTTTACCTATGGTGATGCTTTAAATTCCCAGAATTTATTGGCAAGAATAGAAAGGGTAATGATATATGTCCAAAAAATGATTGATAAATTAAAATGATATTGTAGTATTGTGCTTATTTATAGCCATTATAGTTTGATGAAGGGCTAGTAACATAATAACCATTATCCTCTGTAAAATATGTTACTCATATTTTCATTTAAACATTTGCTAAAACATTTCTTTGAAATTAAGATGATACAAATGATCTGTATATTAAGATATTAAAACTTGATATAATAAATAATTTATTTGACTAAAACAGGAAATATATAAGGATCTAACACTACTTAATCAAGTGATTTTACATCTTTTAATTGTTTATCTTTATCAATATAATAATAATATATATTATGTTTAGAAGCGTTTTGTGTCACATGCAATTATTGTTGGTACAGTAAAGTAAGGAAGTACAAAATAATTCTAGGCAGATACACAATGGTATTAATGCATTGACATTCTGATGTTCAAGAGACATGGGTAATGAAGTTTTATGGCTTACACAGAGGTTAATCAATTTTTATTTCTCTTGTAGAGATTTATTCTCTACATTGTTAAATCTTTCTCAACAAGGTTGACAATATTAGTGATAGAATGTCAGTTAGCTATTTTCAACAACCCTTAGGTGGCGCGATAGCTCAGTTTGTTAGACCACTGACTGTCACTCCTGAGGTTCCGGGTTTGATCCTGCCACCTGGGTAAAACCCTTGGGATATTTTCAGAAACACTTTCATGTTTCGCACTCTAGCTCTAGGGTATATAAGGTAAATCCTTACAGGTATCAGTGCTATAGTAGCTGGAGGGTCGATGTAAAAGAACGCAAACGGGTCTACTTCAATAAGAGCTAGGGACTGGTTCCGCTGATGTCTCTGTATCTTAGTATGCTGTCTTGCTAATGTAGATGAGGGGTTGAGGACCCTTCTTGAAGATATAGTTGCTTGCAACTTTCGTAGGTTTATCCTTGACAGCCGCGTCTAGGGAAAAGCAAATCAAATGCAATATCGTTTGTAATATCATGGACAACTCCAGCTGTAACAACATATTTAAGTGATCGAATTATCAGATCCATTTTGGATTCTTTGGTTTTTATTGTGGAGAAATTAATATGAAAAATGTAAGTGAGCCAGTGGTGGTGGTAGTGTTCATCTATTGGAATATGGCAGTAAGCACAGTTGAATATTTACCAGTAGGACAGTTTCAGAATCACCGCATCGGTTGCTGGCAGGGCTGTCAAATTTCCAGTATAGTTGCCGTTCTACTTGCACAAGGAATCGCAGAGGAAAGAGGGTATAGTGTGGTAATGACCAATAGAATAGATTTCATGTATCAATCATATAACGAAAGTGACTTTGCCGCATCTGGGAATCCGAACTGGGTCGCTCCTATTTCACAGTCCAGAAGCTCTACTACTGGTTAACCGGAGTCGTGCTTTTACTTCTTAATTTATCTTATTGTTTTATTCCTTTAAACCAATATTCTGTTGATTTCACTTCTTGTATTCAAAGCTGTGGAATCACGAGTTTCTTTACTAATGATGAAATGAGTTTAAAGCATTAACATGGATTGGAAATTTTTAGTTTAGGTCTGTTTGGTATTTACATTCATGTTGACAGTTACATGACAGAAAACAGTGGTTTTGTCAGTATTTGAACATGTATTCCTGAAGCGGTGTATAACTAGAAGATATGCTTACACAAGAATAAAAACTTGTATACGTGAGTGAGCAGTTAGTGTAGCAGAAAATATATTTACTGTTTTATGCTTTATGTAGATAAGGGAGGGGGTAAGAGGTATTGTATTCAGTAATGATAAGGAGTGTATTGACATGAGATGTGGCCCCCTCAACAGGTAGATTATGCCTTCTCCTAATATATTCTCTAACTCTACATATACCAGAAAACTTTAAATCAGTTCTTCAACTTCTTAGCTGTATGGTGGTTACTTATGGTTATAGCTAATACTGACATGAATGTTTTTATTTTCGGAACTGTATTTAAATGGCACTTTCCTAAATTGTTGTAGAACAGTCCCTTTGTGAAAGGGACTCCACTGAGGTTTAAAAGCCTGAAAACATAACATAAGAAATTCTTGAAATAAATGAGTTTTGCGGACATCTTTAAAAAAGAAATATATGGCGCAAATAGATTGTTTAAGGAAATTATATTTTGAAATAAATAGAAATGCGTATGTTTTGTGGCTTTTCTTACGCAGATTGAGTGAAAAGGTGTTTAATTATGCTTTTGGCATTTTGGTCATATTTTTTAGAATTTGAGATTAAGACTTGTGGAAAATACGAAGTTGCGTGTATGGTCTGAAAGTCAGCAATGATTAGATAGGTTCTAGACGCCTGTGGGATGAAATAGAGGAGAAAATATTTTGCATCATGTTCAAGAAAACTCAGTTGGACGTCCTTTATTATCTATTTCAATGACATGATACAGCCAAGTGTTTCTATTTATATATATTTATTGTATGTGTAGTGTTTAGGTTGAATAGAAATTCAATTTTTATATACGATTTAGAGTGTAAAAGAATGATTCCATTTCATTTGATATTTCTGATAAGTATTAGATCTGTAATAGGTTATCAAATTCTACTTCGTAGCATGTGGTTAATTACTTTACATGAATTTCATTTAACTACCTTTTATTTAATTGATCTTTAAAAATAATTGTCTGAGTTTTTTCATGTCATATTTATTTCTGAAACGATGTCATAATCTTCATAATCATGACAAATATTAACAAATTTCCGTCTTTGTTTGGTATTTACATTAATTGTTTTAAATCCCATATGTGTGAAAATGTGTTTTTCATTGAAAAGCCTCCTGACATAGTTAACAAACGTTTAAAATAATGAAAATGCTAATAAACTTGGACAATTAATATTGACTTGACATGCCGTTTGCAACGACATGCTCAGCTTAAATTTCCGCTGTTAACATTGCAAGAGGGACATTACAAAATTAGCAATAATTCAATTCTATTTTATTTGATTTTTCATCAAATATTTATTTAACAGTTCTGCACATCTCAAGGGGATTGAGATATGAGTCAATAAGGCTTTTTCAGCGTTTGGTACGACGTTACTTTACTATGATCGCCTGGGGATCATTTTTAGCCTATCACAGGTCAGAAATGCTTCTTGGCGTGAGCGGGCATACGTCCCCTCTCCTCCTTAAAAACCCCAAACAGAAGGGGGGCACATCCCCTTCTGGCACCCTCGTGTAGTCGTTTTGAATGGGGGCGGCGTCGAAAAGTGCTCCTTTTTTAGCAATTTCTCAAACGAAAACGATGTGTTTGGGACCAATTAGGACATTTTTCTCACTATTTGGGCGTAAAAGGAGGGGGTGGGGGGTCGGAAAGTGCGTTGTTTCGCGTATATCATGAAAGTAAAGGTTAACCGCATGATGAGAGATATTTTTATCAATCTTTTAATGATCCTTAAATATTAAAGTACTTATCATCTAAATATTTGAATCCAATTATGTTTAATTCAGCAAAATAAATATAAATTAATGAATTTTTTGTGATAACACCTTTTATTGCAAACATCATTAATGGTAGTGAATAACCCAATTTTTGCAGTTTTATTTAAATGCTGTCAGAGTACCTGAAATCAATTATCAATAATAACTTCATCATTGACCAATACAATGAATTTATATGAAATTTGGACATATGTTAACAAAGAAGAGATTCCCAGTTTCATTCACTCTTCATGTAGTATGTCCTCATCGCACTTATATTGTTTTAACGATTATCTACTGTTTAAAGATAGGGCACATCATTGTAGATTTCTTGACCTGACCTGTTCTCTGTTATAGTTATGTTGTAATGACGTACATGTACTGGGTCGAATAAAAGATTAGTTCTTTTCAGTTCTATGTTGATCTCTGTAATATTTTTTTTTTATTTTGATTAACAATGATGACAGCTTCAAAAATTGTTAAATCTGTATGTTACCTATCCTACATGTTATCCTCAGGTTTTTTTCTTTGCTTATAAGTAAACAAGATAATTTAAAGAGCAGTAACGTAATGAAGCAGATCTTTGAACTGTGGGCATTACATGTACTTACTAGAAGAAGCTTTGATTGTGAGTTTTTTATTTTTCTTGTACTTATTATTCATTGATGGAAGAGGGAAAAAGTATTCTGAACAAATTTAAGGTATAAATTATCATGAAACGGTTTTTTTTTGTCAAACTGTTAAGATTGGTGTGAGATAATAAATTTGTTATGGAATAGAAATTGTTTTTTTCCCCTCTTCGTAATTGGTAGTCTAGACAGATTTAGTAGAATTTTTAAGGCATTTTGTAGTCATGAACGAGGAAAGGTTGACACTGTTCTGGTGATATTTACACGATTATTGAACATTATAGTATGAAACAGTCTGAAACTTCCCCAAAATTTCAGAGATAATCAATACCAGCGGGAATGTGAGCGTCAAGGTCTCAAAATGCAACGTCTTAAATGAGATTTAAACAAACATTTTAGTGTTTTCATTGGGAAAAGTAGGGCTGATTGTTGACTCTAAAATCAAAACTACGAGTCATGCTGTTTTTTAGGACCACATAGTTTAGTCTAATTTAACATGTAGATATTTATCAATTTCATCTTGAAAATGATATTGGGTTTGTAAAAAATAAAATAAAATATCTATTAGCTATATGTTTTCTAATAATATAGAAAAAAAAATATAGTAAAACGAGTGTCACCCCAAGTGCGAATGCCCCCATAAAAGTTTCTAAAGCAGCAGGTATTATGAAAGAGAAAAGATACTGAAAGTAATGATTGCTGAATATTTTTCTTTGTATTTGTACGCTGTAATTCTAATTGTGAAGCATGAACTCCAAAATATTAAGTGTCCTTGATTTGAAGAAGGGACTGATCCTGGATCACGACAAAATTTTTTATGAGGTAGAATTTTGTGCCAAATAATTTCAAACATCCCCTAATGCATGACAAAAGTACAGTCTGGACATGATTGTTGTGTAAGTGGGGACACACGGACAGACGGCCGATCTTAAACCGCAACACTTGTCTTGATGTGGTAACATTTGTGCCAAGTTATTTTAATTTCCCTTCCATGCAGACAAGTTTAAGTCCGGACTGAATTGTTTATCTTCAAACTCTTCTTATGAGAATGAGTTTCCTTCAAAATGTAAGTTGACCTTGACCCTTGAAGGTAGGGACATGGGTCTTTGTCGTGACATGTCGTATTGATGTGGTAGACATTTATGCCTACTTATTTTAAAATCCTTCGATGCATGACAAAGTTACAGCCTGGACACAAATGTGTGTACCTTTAAACTCTTATTGTGATAAAGTGAACTTCAAAATGGTAGTGCGACCTTGACCTTTGGGGTAGGGATGTCATTAGTGAACGCGACACAGCGTCTTGATGTGGAAGAGATTTATGCCAAGTTGTTTAAAATCCTTCGATACATGACAAAGTTATACGGAGTAGTGGCGACATATAGGGATCACTTCTCCGTTGTCTGTCTGTCTGTCCGTCCGTCCGAGCAGACGAGAGCTACATTATGAGGTTTGGTTTATGTACGGCACTCTGGTTATGGGGTTATCTCGTAGAGACATGTATTTTTTGGTTAAAAACTCTTATGGGTTAAAAAATTGCTCTTTGTGGGGTTAAGAGATAAAGGAATAACCCCACAAACACGTCTGCTAAGTATTCCGTTCCGTGCAGTCAAAACTTGCCGGATATCCTCATTAACTATTGGGAATTCATCCAAACTTTACAGCGAATGATCAGTACCAAGTTTATTGTACATTATTTGTAGCAATTATTTAAATTATTAGGGAGCGGACCGATTTACAATGTTATTTTGAACTTTGGTCCCAACCCTTTTTTTTCAAATGTATTTTTATATATTTTCTTTCTATATATTTGCATTGTACGATTATTGTAAAAAATTGAAAGGAATAAAATATGTTTAAACTATTGTCGCATTTTCCGGTTCACATGATTTTTTGTCAGAGTTATGGCCTTTTATATAATTTTTTTTTAAAGTTTGTCCGGACTACTTCTTCTATACCACTAATGCAATTTCAATGAAACTTTACACGGATTGATCTGTTAGTCAAGTCCTTGCGCATATTGCAAGGGTTTTTTCCGGGTTGAATGTTTTTGGCCGAGTTATGGCCCTTTGATAAAAAGGTTTCTTTTCTGTGTGTTGGCCAGATACACAAAAGTTGTCCGGGACTACTCCTCATAAACAACTGGTGCAATTTCATCCAAACTTTACAGAATGATCAGTACCAAGTCTAGTTGTGCATATTGTCAGCATTTTCCGGTACAATGATTTTGTTTGAGTTATGGCCTTTAATAATTTTTTATTTTTAAAGTTTGTTCGACTACTTCTTTTACACAAATTGGCAATTTCAATGAACTTTACAGATTGATGCTGTAGCTCAAGTCTTCTTGCATATTGCACGGGTTTTCCCCCGGTTGAATGATTTTTTGGCTGAGTTATGGCCCTTTGATTAAAAAGGTGTTTTTTTTCTGTGTGTTGCCAATACGCAAAAGCTTGTCCGGACTACTCTCATAAACTACTGGTGCAATTTTATCCAAACTTTACAGGAATGATCAGTACCAAGTCTAGTTGTGCACTGTCCGTTCTGTCACAAAATTTGTCCCAACATGAAATTGGCCATCATGAGGTGACACATGTGATTACTGATCGCTCTTGTTTTGTTTTAAAGTACCTAATAAAAGAACAAAAGTACCCAACAATACTGACGGAATGAATAGAATTACCCAACAAGTGTCCTCTCGTGCGCCAGGACAGACAGACAGATGGTGCGATTATATTATGCCTCCCTTCGGGGGCATAAAAATAAAAAATCTACAGGAATCAATGTCCATTAGATTAGCATTTCAAAAATTGAAAAATATTTGACTTGAATTTCATTTCCACATTTTTTGTCTGCTTGACAAACCTATATACTATTTATTATATAGCACATCATTTGGGAGTACATGTATTTGTACCGAATAGCAAAATAAAAAATTTATTGCTTTATTTAGATCACTTTTTAGAATTTCCTTTTTATTTTCAAGGAAGCTTTTACATTAACACTAACACAGGAACCTCCTTAGAAGGTTACAAATTGGTTTTATAGTGTCTTTTATCACCAATTTTCCCTGCAGATGTTTAATACCAATGAATGTCATTGTTACTTTTAGCTCACCTGATCAGGTGGTGCTCAAGGGCGAGCTGTTTTGTTGTCTACAACTTAGATTGTTATCACTATATAGTGAACACTTTTGAGTGGATCTTCATCAAACATTTTCTAACAGATTTACTAATGACATCTTTGACAAGATTGAACACAGGTCATGTAGGTTCAGAAACTAGGTCACCAGGTCAAATCAAAGAAAACCCTTGCAGCTAGAAAAACCTTGGTTCAGTTTTTTTGTTTTTTTTAACAAACTGTGTGACTGTCAGAATGTTTATCTTAATTATTTCTAGAACAAGTTTAAATTACAACCTAAAATTCTATAGGGTTCAAATTTCAAATTTTTCCAATCGAAACCTTGTTTCTTTTTAATCCTAGGGTAGTTGTTTGCACCTACTGAGCTGCAGTTCTTACTCAGGTGAGTGGCTTGGGGTCAGCATGGCCTTCTTGTTTCTATTGTAAAAAAAACAAATTAACTGATACAGCTTTTACCAAATTAGGAAATGTTAGTTAAGGTAGCAAATTTTGGAACAGTGTCTTGATTGGAATTTCACCCTTATGCGTCCACATTCTACGCTGGCTTCATTCATAATAAATTGCCCTGGCATTGGTTTGGTGAAATAACAGAACAACATTAGATAGCTTCTGTCAATGAAATAGTAAAGTATAGTACTTTTGTGTTGATAGATAAAACTTATTGATTTAGATTGTCTGGTGTTATTTGGATGTATAAATTGTTGATGCTAATTAATAAAGAGACCCAGGGATGGTGCCATTACTAATGTTAATATAGTGTTACATTATCAGTTATTTGGCATTGTTTATTGTTTTTGTTTTTTTCTTATATCCCAATTTCTTTCCTACCATTTTGGGAATATAATAGGATAGGTTGTTTACATAACATTTGGAATATGAAGTGGTATTGCTAATTGGTAAGTGGATTAATCAATCAATACTTATATATTAATTATAAGATATGTGTTATAATGACCTTGTTTTATGGTATTAGATATTGATGTTTGTAAATATATACAACAGATTTATTAAAGGATGTTCATATTATGTAATGATCTTTTTGTTGCCAGTTTACAAGATTTTAGCTGCTGCTTATTTGGAGAAGTGATTATGTGTCTGTTATATTCATTATTTTATATGATTCTAGTTGCCATGGAAAGCAGAAGAAAAAAATCCAGAAAGGACATCTCATTAATGGCCAGACATATTTAAAGATAGTACAGCAGTATTAATGACCTTTAAACAGAATAATTTGTTTATTTTTTCTGGTTTTTGATCATATCTTGGTAGTTAATCCACCTTACCGGCTTTTCCCAGATAACTAACCGGTAATTACCAATTTCTCAGCAAGTGACTAACTACTAATACATAAGCTATATGAGACAAATGACCATAAGATAAATTGTCACAGAGAAATAATGCCTCCTCGAGGATCAAACTCTGGACCCCAGAATAACTAGGTATATGCTCTCTCTGAGCTGAGCTGGTGGACTTACCAGAATTAAAACACTAGTATAATAAAATGATCTTCTAGTCACCAGTGGTTATAATATATACCTATGTTTTAAGCCTAACCAGCATATAATAAGTAGACCTGTAAATATTAAGAAGCTGATAGCAACTCGGGTTATATCCTTGACCTTTAAATGGCTTTAACTGTATTTAGAAAAGGTCTGTCTGAATAAGGAATTCAGAACTGTTTATTCTATGGGATAGGATAGGATAAAGTTGTCCTTGACCAGCATTTCAAACTTAACTTTATCAAATTATTGTACCTGACCATAATAAATGTATAAGAAAAGTCTTTTTAGCTCGACTTTTCTATGAAAAGGGGAGCTATCCTACTCGCCCCGGCGTCGGCCGTCTGGCGTCACGAACCTTGGTTAAGTTTTCGTACCACCCACTTGTATTTCGTAAGTATTACAAGTATGTGCTTTGAAACTTACCATAGCTTCGTTCACCATCAATAACCTTCCATAATACAGACAAGAGTACAGTAAGCTTTGTCAAGGTTTTTGACAGAATTATGGCCCTTTTTTGACTTAGAAAGTGTATTGGAGCTTGGTTAAAGTTTTTTGGTACCACCTACTTTATTTTCAAAAACCATTGGAGGATTGCTTTTGAACTGACCATGTAACTTGTTTACTCATCACGACCTTCATCAACAGACAAGAGGGACATGAACTCTGTCAAGGTTTTTTTTTTATTTTTTTTTTTTTTTTTTTTGACAGAATTATGCCTTTTGAACTTTAGAAAATACATTGAATATGGGTAAAATCCATTATTTGCCTTAAGGCCCTTTGAGATAGTTGCTTTGAAAACTTTTAATGCTATTTCACCAGAATATCAATTACCCCCCATCTGTATGCAAGAGAAGTAAGCTCTGTCAAGGATTTGTGTTTAAAAATTAAGGCCTTTTATCGACTTCGTAATCTTGGTTAAGTTTTTAGTACCAGTCCACTTTTTGAACTGAAACTGTGTTTGAAGATATTAATTGAAAAGTTGGAATACTTGTTTACAACATTGATTTCCAAACATGTCCTAGGAGAAGGTAATTCTGTCAAAGATTTTATTTGAATTATGGCCTTGAAATGTCAATGTTTTGTATGTATAGGCAAGCAGGTTGTTCAATGGGTATCACACTAAATTTTAATAAAAATATCTTAATGCTCATCGGGCCCATTGTTCACTTTAAAAATACTTGTATTGCCTTTTACTGCAAAAAACTTTTTTTATTGGCAAGCAATAAAAAAGTCGAGCGCGCTGTCTTACGGACAGCTCTTGTTTGCTTGGCTCTTTGGAAATGATTGCAAGAGCTATTATAATGACATTGATTTTAATCTTTTTGAGCCATGTTCTAAGTTGGCTTTTGGAATTCATACATTCTTATAAGATTCTATATTATAAGATTTTGTTTACATGTTTTTTTGTTGTCAACAAACTATTGAAGTGCAGGTTCATAATGTAATTAAAGACCAATATTGACTTCAAGTCTAAAAGAAACTTGTTCATTTTTTACATGTCTGAATGAATGCATTTTCAGTTCCATAATTACATATTTTTTCAAAGACAATTTCCTTATAGAAAGAGTTTCCAAGATTGCCTCTGCCCAAATATGGATTTTCATGCAGATGATGTAATAAACTGTGCATGCAGATATTGGTTTCCAATAAGTCTCAAAGGATTCTATTTTGTTCTTCAATGAATGGAAAATGTTGCTACAACCAGTTTTTGGAGAAATACATAATGGAATAAGTGTTTTTAAAGACAAGTTCCGCCTTATTACTTCTATTTTAAAGCAGTTTTGTCAAAGATAAAAGATTTTGATGTAAAATGAGATAGTATAATTCCTTTTACAAAATTAATATTGAAAGTATATAAAGCAAATTTTGATATGAATGGTTGTTCAGAAGCTGTAGTTTTGAACTTTTGATAAAGATTTTTTTTATGACAATTATTGATTTGGATATAATTTGATATTGAAGATTTATTTTAATTTATTTGAACTGTTCTGCAAATGTTGCTGTTGTCATTGCTGTTGCCATCCAAAAAGATGAATGTTGATCATGATTTATTTGCCCCATCCCACTTTAAAAGTTGTCATTCTGTCTGTATGTACATCCTGTTGTCCTTGTGGAATTAATAACTTGAGAAGGAGCAAGCTGTTGTTTATGTTATTGGAAAGAACATTAGCCGTGGCAAGTACGTGACCCTTATTAACTTTGTGACCATTATGTCGAAGGTTAAGGTCACTTTGATGCTTAAAATGAAATCCTTGTCATGTTAAAGTAGTTTAAAACCTTGGGCAGTTAAAAGTGATGGTCATAGTGACCTCCGTTTATAGATTGATCAAACACATGTATTGGAATAAATTAACAACACCAATGCTTGGTATAGTGGTTATATGACTATGACAGTACGTGCAATACCAGGTCTATGCAGTGTTTTGTATTGGCTCAAAATTGTGGGGGGGTGGGGGGGGGGGAGTACAACAGTACAACAACAGGTGATGCTTGGCATTTAGAAGGTATTTTACCATTTGAACTATCCATGCTGGGGGGGGGGGGGAGTACAACAGTACAACAACAGGTGGTGCTTGGCCATTTAGAAGGTATTTTACCATTTGACTATCCATGCTGGACAATGCCTGTGCTACAGCTTGGTAATTCAAAGGTCAAAGTAACCATTACACCCTGAAGATAGTGGGCCAACACTATAATGTACTTAAAATAATTGAGCAGTTGTATCAGCTGTTAGGTGATGCTTGTTACCAAATGATTCTGGTTGTTGACTTTGAACCATTTGCTCCTCAACCGGCAAGGGACTTTGGAATTTTTCATGTGGGGAAACTATACGAGCTAGCAAATGAAATGTAAGTGGTTCTACTCATGTGCTTGCTTGTGTTTTTATAAAGCATAGCATGACTCCTGGGAGGGGGGGGGGGGGCAGTCACCATATGACCTTTAAAGTGTTCCTGTGACTTGATAGCAATCCTTCCTTTACTCCAGCTATGAACTAGCTGCTGTAAATGTAATTGCATGCTTTTTTTGCTGCATTTTAGTTCCAGAAGTTGAGATGATCAGATAATTGTTCCCTAAATACAATAAAATTAATATAGTTGCAATGTATCTTTTTTGGTGAAGAGTAGTTCATCATGTATCACCTCTATACTAGACAGTATTTCTAGTTAGGAAGTCCATGTTTAGATATAATGGTTTTGCATGATTTATATGTTAGCTGACTGAGGTAATGACCATATTAGGAAATGTTGTTTTTTGTTCTACGACAATAATGGTTGTTCTTTCAACTTAAGGAAGTTCTTCAGTAAATGGTTGACAAAATTTGAAAACTTACTTAATTGTTTTATGGTCATTAAGTACAAACAATTCTTAAAATAAGAAGATTTATTACAATCCGGAAATACTTCTATAATTTTCACTCCTGCTTAATGATATTAGAATCATTATGATTCCCCTGAAAATGTTTTGATTTTGTTTGAAACAGCTTTTAATAAATACATGTTTCCCTTTGAAAATTTTTGAAAAATATTTAAGTATTTTTTGGGTTTAAATGAAGTGTTTTAAATCATTTTTAATTGACAGAAATTCTTTAAAATGTATCAAACACTAAATAATAATCATCTTTAAATCAACCAACCATCATTATTAGCATCACCATCTTTATAATCATAAAAAACCACCCATCATTATCACCCAAACCAAAAATTCATAATTGTAAAACAACACTATCATCATTTTCATCCACATTATCTTCATGATCAGCAACAACATTATTATCACTAACACCCTAATTATTACCATCAACAACATCATCATCACAATCATCATCATCATCAACATAATGATCACTATCATTAACACTATCATCATTATTATCCACACCATCAGCATCACATCAACACCATCATCATTATCATCAAAGCATTATTATCATCATTATCATCATTATCAATACCCCATCATTACCACCATCATCAGCATTATCACTATCATCAACACCATCATCAGCTCCATCATTTATTATCATCATCATTATTTTTAACACCATCAACATTATCATCAACACCATCAACATCTCTTTCATCTTCATTATAACTGTCTTATTTATCACATTCACCAATACTGTATACATCATCATCCATCATAACATTTTGGATTAAATCATTTACTTGTTTTCCTTCATCATTACACCTATATAAGACAATAATCATCCCGTTCTCTTCCTGCATTTAGATTATAGACTTCATGAAATGATGTAATGGTAGACAGGGCTGTATCTATATATCATAAGGAAATGGCATCTTGTAATCAGGTATCTACACACTGTCCTTATCTTCTTTGACCTGTTTTAAAAGTTTTTTTTTCTCTCTTCTGATGTATGCTTCTTCAAGGCAAAAAAAAATCTTGAATGTTTTTTAACAGATTTTTAAACAGCATGTTTTCTTAAAAAAAATGGAATTTTTTTATTTTGTGTTGCAGAAGAAAACAACAAATAAACATCTTTTTTGAGGGCCATTTTTTAAATTTAAGGGCTTTTTAATATAAATTTTAAAATTTTTTATAAATAATTAAATTAATTCTTAATTTTTGAATGGGAAAAGGAACACTTGATGAAAATAAGATTTGGGTTTTGCTCTTGTTTTTTATCCAAAAAGAAAATGGAGAAATTTAAAACTGTACTTTCCTCACAAAACAAATAAAAAGAAAAAAAAATGGTTGATTTGTTGATTAAAGTTGCCATAGAGTGTTGATCATCTTTCTTGGTGTTTATCAGTAGAGTTTGGCTTATCAGTTGAAATGATTTTGTAGCAGAGTTGATTATGAATGGCCTAGTTTGTACTAGGCATGAATGAAAAATCTTCATGGAAATTACACCAATGTGCTCTTCAGGATATTATGTTTGAAGAAACCATATGTTTTTGTGGGAATGAGTAATTTCAACAAATATGGCTGTATGATGCACACTACATTATTAGAGTTAAAATTTTCTGAAAAAAGTAACTTTTTAAAAAATTATTAGTGCTTTCTTTTGTGCATATTGGATACTATAATTATTGGATGTGGTAGATAATTGATATAAAAGTGTTTAGTTATGTGAGTGAAAAATTAGGGTCTGTTGATAATTCATATGGATGGATGCTGTGTTGGAGTAAAATAATTTATATTATTTTTCATTAAGCCTTTGGCTTCTGTTCACATGTACAGAATAGCATTTTGTTTTGAATCTATGGGTTTTTAAGGGCAGTCTAATGCTTTTTTCGCCAAAAGAATTCTTATATCGGTCAATATTTTAAAAAAATCGGTCATTTCCAGATCGTTATTTTTCACAATCTTTGCTTTTCACTAGTTTCTAACCATTTATGACCGGAATTTAGTACAAAGCTATAAAGTAAGAGTGATTGTAAATAATCTAATGCGCAAGATTGTGAAAAAAATAACGTTCCAGAAATAACCGATTTGCTACGATATTGGCCGATGTTAGAATTTTTTGGTGGGAAAGCATTACAGTAAGACTACCTTTAATTAAGTCGCAAATTCAAAGATTTTAGATTTCTTATATTTTGTGAAAATTGTAAAAGTTCTCATTTCTTAGTTTAAAGCCCTTTCTCTGCTGAAAGTGAAAATGATGAGCCTTTGTCAGATAAGCTAGTCTGCACAGCAGTGGAGTCTGACAAAGCTCAATCAACTTTCGAATTTTCATTTTGATATCCCCAAGATTGATAATGAACAGTTCCAAAAATGATAACTGGCTAAGTCTATTTAACAAATTAGGCAAGTTTAGAGTTAAGGGGTTATATATGTTTATTATCTGTTAGTTGCAGCCAAGAACAGGCAATATCTATTGTTGTCATGTCAAATCGGACTTGACGTTTGTCTGTGTTATAATTGTAATGTGGTATGGTAATACATTCTCTAGTTTAAAAATTCAAAATACAGACAAGTTTTGTTCTATTGTACTGAGTTCTTTTAAACATCTGTAGTTTTTCCACTAGTATAACTTAACATTGGTTTTTAGTTTCATATGATTTATGATAAAGGAATACATTAAGTGCCCCCTCCTCCTAGAAAGTTTAGATGATCTTTTGTTAAGATTGCCTCTTGGCAATTAATAAGTGGATACAGGTCTATCTACCTTCTAGTTGAAACATGATGTAATATATAAGCTTGTCAAATATGAAAAAAAAAACCTAATGTACATTCTTTATTAAATGAACTCTTTTCAAGTTGTCTTTCTGGCACTAAACAGTTCTGTTTGTTCTTGTTTGAGGAAACATGTTCATGACCTGTAGGGTTCAAACCAACTACTTAACCTGTAGGTGGTGTTAAGAGTATAGCAATATAAGGAGGGTAAAATGGGAAAGTTGCAAGCAATTGTAAACAGTGTTTTGTTCATCGTCTGTACCTGGCATGAGCCATTTTGTATATTTTCATCTTTTGTCAATCTTCTGTACCTGGCTTAATTAGCTTATACATATTTTGATATTTTGTCTACATTGTATCTTCTGCACCTGACTTTAGCCATTAAATGTTTTCATCATTTGATGCACCATCTGTTACAATACTTCTACAAGACTGTTCATTGTCCTAGCTGGTTTTTTTGTCAATCTTCTATCTTTGAAGTTTTCTATATCAACCATATTTTATGTACATATTGTTATCTATTGCTGCAGCCTCCATATTCTATTATCATATATTCTCTTGTCCTCTTGTCATCTCCATTTTGCTTTTTCATTTTTCCTGTCTATTTTTCATCATCATTATACAGTCTCATTTATCTCCATTTCATTATCATTATACAGTCTAGCTTTGTACTTCAATTATGGAACGTCAGTGGTTCTACTATGGTTCCCGTTTCTTCCGTGAAATAATGCATGGAAGGGCACTCGAGGTCTTCCTCCACCAGTAAATCTGGAACGTCGCCATATCACCTATAATGTGTTTGTGTGACGTAAAACCCAAGTAAACAAACAAACAAAAATTTGTACTTCAACCATTTTATGTGGTACATGTATATGCTTTATCTGCCATTATATGTATCTTCCACCTGCTTGGCTGTATCCAACATGATCTGAAGTTTACTCTTGTCACTGTAAGCATGTTTGGTATATACCGTACAATGGAGAGTGCGAGTCCTTTGTGTCCAACTACAATAATTTGATTGTTGATATCAGTTTTTCTGCCCTTTATAATTTCAACCTCCATGCCTGTGTCAAAAGAGTTATTTTCATCATTATAAAGTTACCTGTTACTTGTTTAAAAACCCTTTGTAAAAATTTCAAATACTTGGAACCTTGTTTTCTGGTTTTAATATTTGTTTAAAACCAACTTTCAAACCCAAATGACAAACCTAAAAACTGCAATTTCTCCTTAAAAAAACTTCCCTTGATTTTTTTATATTTTTCTAACGGGTCTCCATAAAAATGGTTAATTGTTATAAATGGAAATGTATTGTCATCATACTGCTTCACATCATAAAATTGTCAATGTTTCCTTTCCTAACTGTAACATAAAACCAGGAGAAACAAACTTGGGTTATAAACAATGCTCTATATAAGGAAATAATATTGTGTGTTCTACTTTGTACCAGTAGGAAAGTCTCTCCTATCTAGAATGGTTTGGCTTAATTTGTTTGTAATGAATTGGTTCCAAATTTACCTTAATTGCATTTTCTATGTGCCCAGTATAGTGATTCTGCAGTAACCAGTCAATATTCTAAATGTATCTCTTTTTTATTACAATCAGGTCTGGTTTGAAATTTGGCACAAGCAAAGTAGATTAAGGCTATATCATTCTGGCAGGCAGCTAAGTAACTTGCTATATCTTGCTCTATTTTTATTTCTAGAGCACTTGATTATTTTTTTTTATTTAGGTACAGGTTGGTCATAAAATCATGGTACATAAGAGTAAACATGTTTGAAACATTGTAGGATTCAGATAAAAAAAGCCCTCTTATGAGTGGATCAGAAAAAGTATGAAGAATTTATATAACATGAAATGAATGGCAGAATAATAACCAATTTGTAAGTTTCTAAACAAGTGCATAGGTGTATTATTGCATTGTTTAATGGGGATGTTTTATTATACACTTAATAGTGTGGAATCAATAAATTCCAGTTGTGTTTAATTTAACGATACTGTTTGTTTGAGAAAAAAAAGAAGTATTTAATCATTATAGATTATTGAATTTTTTTACGTAGGAATCAAGTTTGAGAATCATATATTTTCACAAAATCTATAGATCTCAACTTCTCTTGGCTATAAATTATGATTTTATAGTTTGTTTGTGTAATTATTGATTAAGCAGAGAGGATTCATGTAGTAGGTGTTATGTGGAATATATACACGCCTTGATCTTGAAAATTAATTGAACAGAGATACTGTACTATGAAAAGAGATGTTTGGTTAATAGATGTTCAAGTGTTGTGATTATTATTGAATATTACAGATCAATTGATTCATAAAGTTGGAAAATGTTGCGATTATATGTGCTGATATAATGGATATACTCCAGTGGCATTATTGTTGAACATGTGAATAGGCTACAGAGTGCCGTATAATATACAATATTCTATAGTTTAAAACAAACTTCCAAAACAAGTGGTTTTAAAGTTTTTCACTGGACTAAACAGATTTAAAGAGACTAGGGAACTTAAGAATTTCATTTCTTACCATGGTGGATGTAGACAAACCCTTGTCTGGGGAGAAAACACAGGTAAACGATTTAAGATCAGATTTCTTCATTTTATGTAACAAGTAGAAATAAGCATTCTTTTTTTTTCACTGACATATAAAGATGTTGACAGTAAAATGTCTTACTTCGTTCTATAATTATGCTGTGTACTAAAACTCCAAATAGGTGGTCTCAAGCCTAGCAAGTTCAAACCCTATAAGTGGCAAGCCGTTGTTTCCTTGAGCAAGTAATTACACTCATTGCTCAGTACTTGTTGACTCCAGGAACAGATTCAAGACTCATAGCTTCTTACACAATCTAACTTTTAAACTAAAAAAAACTCTATATAAACTAATTTGGTGGTAGAATCGAAATGTATTCCTTTCTTTGTAGCGAGGGATGGCACAAAATTGCTTATTTTCAGTCTCTCTTCATAACAATTATTTGAATAATCTGACTTAGTCAACGGCGGACAAAAGCAAGGTATATTTGTCTCTGTATCTTTTTTCTTCCATTCTGCATACTTTGAAATATGGTAATATTTCTTAGAACAGCACAGTGAATGATCAGATGAAAATGTATGTATTCACTCCAAAACAAATGATTAATGACAAAAGAAATAGTTAAAATAAAGTATCATTTTGCTAAACAATCAGCAAATTACTTTTTTTTTAAATATCTATAAAGCATGATATTTTCAAATTTATTGTCTTTTGTTTTTTTCTACAATGTAGAACTGAAGCTGTCAGAAACTTGTGTCCATCTTGAGCACATTTGTTTCATTAACATATTTTCTAAGCATTTTCTGTTTGGTCATCTGGATAATATGGATTATTTATCTAACATTAAACTTTGATGGGCTGAAAATCTGTTACAAGTCAGTGTCAACATTGTATACTGAGGTTCATAAACAACCACTGCTTTGATTATATTAATTATTTGATATGATCCAAAAAACATGAGTAAAAAGGGTGGGGTGTTTGTTACATGATGTTTTTCCATATTGTGTGTGCACAGGTGTTAATAGATATAGATTTTAAACACAGTTGTATTGATTTGAGATCATCTAATATGACATTTGAGATCCTCTAATGTTAGATCATAATAAGAAGGGGTTTGGTATTATCATATCACATGGCTTATCTTCCATCACCGTAGCAACCTGAAACTGACAATATACTGTCACATCATTGTAAATGTAGTACTATTACAAGTTCCTGATGCTTGGTGCCAACTGGTTTTAAATCTGGCATCAGTATATTAGGTTACTATGTGAGATGTGATATATATGGCTATAGTGAAACAACACTGTGAAATTTGACATGCATTATCTCTGCTACAAGCAGACACACAAATATAGCCAAAATATCATAGAGGGATGAGCTAAAATTAAACACAAATCATATGCGGTCAGTATTTTTATAAAACAGTTCAACTGTCAGTAATGCATCATACATTACTTGGAATATTTGAATTCCGTAATATTGTCTGAACAATTCTACCAACTTATATCCCTAAAAGGAGTCATTTGGTAGTCGGTCGGTCCAGCCGTCCATTGAATTTTTCTTGTCTGGAGCATAACTTGAAGACTAACGGTTGGAATTCAATACAACTTCATACAATGATCAAGCACATTGAGAAAAAGTGCAGTGCGCAAGAACCATAACACCATTTTGACATATTACAGAGTAATTGCCCTTTGATACTTTTCCTTGTCCGGAGCACTTGAAAAGAACTGGTTGAAATTCAAAATAACTTCATACAATGGTCAAGCACAATAAGAGGAAGTGCAGTGAAGAACCATTACTCTGTCGAGAGTAATTATAGAGTTATTGCCCTTTGTTACTTTTCCATTGCTTTTTTCTTGTCCAGAGCATAACTTGAAAACTACAAGTTGGAATTCAATACAATTTCATACAATGATTAAGTATATGGAGAGGAAGCGCAGTGCACAGAAACCATAACTCTTACTTGACTCATTTAAGAGTTTTTTCCCTTTGTAACTTTTTATTGTCCAGTGCATAACTTGAAAATTTATGGTTGGAATTCAATATAACTTCATACAATGGTCAAGCGCAATGAGAGGAAGTACATTGTACAATAACCATAACTCCATCTTCAGTATTTGTAGAGTTATTGCCTGTTGTATCTTTTCCTTGTCTGGTGCATAACTTAAAACTAATGTTTAGAATTCAATGCAACTTCATACAATAGTCAAGCGCTATGAGAGGAAATGCAGTGCTCAAGAAGTGTAACTCTTTCAGGACTTATTACAGAGTAATTTAATAAAACTTAATGGTCAACTATATTAAAAGGAAATGCAACATACAAGTACCACAACAATCTTTAATTGCCCACAACCATAACTCTATTTCAATTCTTTTACAAGGTATTCTGTTACTAGGCACTTCCTCATTTCCGAAGTAGTCTAGCGGGGGTATTAATCACATTTAGTGATAGTTCAAGTTTAACATTTTAAAGAAACATTTATACATATATATCCATCGCATTGTGTGTAGAATAAAAGTTAGTCTGAAGGTCAAGGAGTCTATCACAATGTACTCTCAAATTGGAGACATCATGGGTGCCTATCTATAGAGAATAGTCTTTGTATGGTCTACTGCTAGATATAGCAAATTTGGGCTCAATCTTAGTAAACCCTTTATACCTTTAGTCATTATTGTCATGTTGTCTGCCTCTGAACTCACATATCCTACATGAGTCACAGGAAGCCAGTACTAGTAAGTTAGGGAGAAGAGAATTTTTTAAGGATTATTCAGCTGAATTTGTGCAGTGGAGTTGCCCTGGTTTGACTTTGGAACAGTCCATTCAAAGTTGAAGAGATACACAACAATTGAGCTACCAATTGGTTGTGCAGGCAGTTGTGGCTCTGTACTTGATGGCATAGACCAATCACTTAGTTTCAACAGGATTAATTAGTTTTTATTACAATGGAGCTTATACACTTACATTTATAACAAAATATAGTACATTATATGATAAACATCACATATTGAGTATTGCTTAATGTTGTTTTGTTTATTTCCAATAAATGACAGATACATAATAATATGTTTACAATGGTTAAATGTCTCACAACATTGTCTCTAGAGACGTGATTTTTTTCATTATGAATTGTTCTATCAGTATTAACTACTCCCGGAGGATTTCATGGAAAGTTCCAGGTATTATCTCTATTTTCCTGCAATGTCCACATTGATGACACAGTCTGGGTAGACACATTAAGGTCAATAACAATATATCATTTTTAGCTCAACTATTCGAAGAATATGAGAGCTATTGCAGTCGCCCCGGCGTCGACGTCAGCGTCCGCGTCCGCGTCAGCGTCTATGTTGGTTACAGTTTTTTGTAAAGTCAAATATCTCAATTATTGCTTGAGATATTCAATTGAAACTTACAATACTTATTTATAGTAACAAGGTACATCAGATTGACAAGTTGGATAACTCTATCTACAATATTGCCAGAATTATGCCCCTTTTTAACTTAGAAATTTTGGTTAAAGTTTTTTATAAAGACAAATATCTCAATTATTGTTTGAGATATTCAATTGAAACTTACAATACTTATTAATAGTAATAAGGTACATCAGATTGACAAGTTGGATAACTCTGCCTACAATATTGACAGAATTATGCCCCTTTTTAACTTAGAAATTTTGGTTAAAGTTTTTGTAAAGACAAATATCTCAATTATTGCTTGAGATATTCAATTGAAACTTACAATACTTATTTATAGTAACAAGGTACATCAGATTGACAAGTTGGATAACTCTGCGTACAATATTGACAGAATTATGCCCCATTGAAACTTAGAAATTTTTGTTAAAGTTTTTTTGTAAAGTCAAATATCTCAATTATTGCTTGAGATATTCATTTGAAATTTACAATACTTTTTTATAGTAACAATGTACATCATTTTGCTAAATTGCATATCTCTGTCTGCAATATTTGCAGAATTATTTGCCCCTTTGAAACTTAGAGATTTTGGTTAAAGGTTAAAGGTCTTCAAAGATATTTACTTGAAACTTTACACATGTACTTAGGGTTATAATTTGAGGGTCATAATTGTATGTCACTGACCAAGTTCCATAACTCTATCTTGCATTAAGGCTGATTCATATCCCCTTTTCTACTAAGTCTCTTGGTTAATGTTTACATGCAAGTTTTACATATCTCAATAACTATTAAAGATATTTATTTAAAACTTCACATATGCATTTAGGGTCAGAATTGTAGGTCACTGACAAAGATCCATAATTCTATCTTGCATTTAGGCTGATTTTTCTTCCTTTTTTCAACTTAAAAAATTCATGGTAAAGTTTTGCTTGTAAGCTGTTATCTCCATAACTACTGAAGGGTTTGTGCCTTTTTTGGGACAATTTTATGCATTCGTAATAATAAAGCAGTGATTTACTTGATAAAACTTCTTAATAACAAGCCTTTGTACCTTTTCTGTCAATTTTATGTATTCATAGGTAATTAGTATCATTATACTCAATAAAGCACCCTTGTGACATTACCTTCCAAATAGTCAAGCCAATACTGTATAATTAGACTCTCTCTAAGACCTATAACATGAATTTATAAAAAAAAATTAGCCCTTTTGTGAACTTAAAAAATTTAACATTATCAAGGCTCTTTTACTATCAAGCAATTAGAATAGTCGAGCGTGCTGTCCTACCGACAGCTCTTGTTTATCATGTAGCCACAGCACATATTATATAGTCTCCATTGGGGAGTTGAATTTACTAGGTTTTATTCAAATAAAATTTCTAGATTTTGTTGGATTTGAAATTTTTCTCTCTGCGATGTCAAGTACTTTATGCAATGGACTTGCCCTGGCTTTTAACTGTTAATTTGAGATTTTTTTACTAAATGACTATTCTGTATACATGTAATTTATTTAGAGTATTATTAGACATAATGCCAGACGTACTAATTTGATGCTGTCTGTAATCCGGGCTTTTATCAACTAAAATTCTAATTCTGTAAGGCTTTAGTCTTGGATTTTGAGCTTATTACATGTATCCCTTTTTTGCTTAAAATATGGAGAAGTACATACTGTCAATCTATCCTGCTATTTATCCATCATACTTACTTTAATGCTTCTCATAGCACTTTCATATCAGCTGAAGCCCACATGGAAGATCGTGAAACCAAATGTGTAAGCCTTGTTAAATAAGGTCGTTGCTTACTGACATACTTACTATAACTAAGAGGTTTTTTTGTGTGTACTTTCCATGGTCTTTTGATTGAGTGGTCTGGTTTCAGTTAGGTCATTGTCAAAGTGACTGGTAGTAAGTTTTCCTGAAAGTAAGGCCATGTGTTTAGTATTTTTTTCAAAATGACATTGGGAATAAAGCATTGTTTGTTGTTTATGGAACGAAACTTTATAGGTCACATCAAAGTTATAGAAGTTGATGGCTCTGGCTTAGTGGCTAAAGTCTCTGAAATATAATTTGAGCCACGCCATGACAAAACCAACATAGTGGGTTTGCGACCAGCATTTATCCAGACCAGCCTGGGCCTCCGCGTAGTCTGATCAGGATCCATGCTGTTCGCTATCAGTTTCTCTACTTGTTATAGGGTTTGTAAGCGAACAGCATGGATCCTGATCAGACTGCGCGCAGGCGCAGGCTGGTCTGGATCCATGCTGGTCGCAAACCCATTATGTTGGTTTTGTCATGACGCGGCTCATTGTCACCACTGTGGATTTGAAATTCTGCCAGGGACTTTGAGGCAGTTATCCAGCCATGTTATGGAAGGAGAACTGTTCTACTCAGCTAGGTGCCCACTCATGCTTGAAATAATACTTGAAGTTAAGTAGCTGTATGACCTTAATTGGATTGATGTATGAATGAGCCCCACACTGTTGGAAATCTGCCATTTATGCATGAAATGTCATTAATAAAAGTTGTAATGATATAAAATTTTGTATAAAATCCTCATGAAGTTTTCTAGCTGATGTTGCATATATTATACCAGTATGTTGCAAAGATCATTACTCACATGTCCAGTCATACAAGGTGTTACCTAAATAATTACTTCAAACAATTCAGGTCAGTTTGCAGTGTAAATTTAATGTTTACACTGTATGAAATTAGATACAACAAACTAAAAGGCATGTTTTGTCCTGGTTTATTAAAAGAAAGACAATTTTATTATTGTTGAGGTGCAGGATGTATAATGCCAGTGATGAAAAAAGGGAATAAAGTCAGGAATATGCAGAAGTTTTAGACTGTTGAAAAGATTTTAGACAAGTTATAAATATGCTATATTATCATAAAAGCTGTTGTTTTTCAGTTTCAAAGGGTCTTATTTATATTCAGCAAAATGTTTTTAATTCTTCTAGAAAGACACATACAATTAATCGACATGCAAAGAAAATATCCACATTTCAATTGTAATTGTATTTTAGTTGTACAAAGATGTTTGTTATACAGGAATAATATAGAAAAGAATGTCTTACTAGGGTCAAGGATGATATTTTGACATTCAATGTGTAATAAAGTAGTTCTCAATTTACAGTTAAACCTAAAAAAAAAATTCAATCAAAGATATGATTATTAACTGTTAGCCTGCTCTTGTCAACAGATTCTAACCTTGCACACATTTAGATCAGCCGGCACATCTATGTTCGGTATACAGTTACCGTAGTACTTTGAATTTGAAATTTGAAGTTTTCCAAAAAATAAAAATGTTAAATGGTTTTGTCCAGATTGAAAAATGGACAAGTTTAAGTTTTTTTAACATGGTAAAAGTAAACTTTAGTAACATGCAAGGAAAAATCTGGACTTGAATGTTATTGCTTGGTTTCTTATTTCCCATGCTCCTTTACAATACCCTGTCGTACACAGACATACTTGTTAACCAGAGTCTTCAACTTTAATAACTTAATTGGTTTACCAGAATAAGCTGGTGGAAATATTGTAACAAATTAATCTGTATTAACAGAAGATCCTGAACAAACAGGGACTGGAAACTTATGGCTGGAAGAAGAACCATTTGGCTTACATTGTGATGGATTAATTTGAACAATCTTCAGCTGTATGTCACTGAGACTTTACCCTGAATAAATAATAAGAAAGTAATAAAACCCAGACTGATAAAATTAAGTGGAAAAAATAGGTGCGATGTCAAAGTCAAAATTCTGTTAAAACAAAGAATGAAATCCAAAGAAAGAAATAACATATGCTTACTTATTTATATGTACATTAATTTTGTAGAATAATACAATTGCATTTTCTTTAGTTGCTAAATCAGACAGGGATAAAGATGAAAATACCTTAGCTAATACACAAAGTTATCACAGACATACATGACAACTATCAGTAAGAATTACAATAGATGCCACATTAACTAACTGTACAAGATATACCTTGCTAGTAAAAGTTTTATTTCAGAATTTATAAAATTCAAATTGAATTATAAACATTGTTAATGATTGTTGATTTCAGGGTGCGAGTGCTGGATACCCAGTTGTAGTAGATCCCGTGCCGCGGAGGTGGCAGAACGGCATACAGCACCTTACAAAAATGATGAATTTGAAGAAGCTCAAACGTCGACTGTCACTGACGTTCAAAGGAAATCGGGGCTTAGACAACAGTCTCTCTGATCTTGCCGAGCAAATGACAATTGAAGACAGCAACGGAATTACTAAAGACAGCAACAGCGCAGGTAAAACTTGATTTGTTAATGGTCAGCTTTTGGTTAAACAGATAAAAAAAAAAACAACATTTATAAGTAGCCTTTAGCCAAGAAACTGTTATGAATTTGCCGTGCTTTGAATTAAGAACAGACTATTTTAAAGTTTATGGGATTTCAATATATCAAAATACAAAATATGAGTGGACTGCATGGATGTGCAGGCTGTCCTGGCCATTATACAGGTGGTAAAATCTATGATCACACTTCCAGCTGGTTATAAAGGTAGAAGTAATTAGAAAACTACATAGTTCACACATAGTGTTGAAAACTACCTGTTTATAATGATTGACAGGTCATGTGCTGGAAAACTTCCTCTAATGTTAATGATATGGACAATATGTAAAAAGAAATAGGTGAGATAGGTTAGAAAATGAAAAAGAAGGGTGGAAATTTTACTGCTCTGAAGCATTGATATTTTTTGGTTATGAAAAGAATTAACTATTCAATGACGAGCAAGCTGTCTTAATATAGTCAGTGTCTCTGTCTTGTCCAAAACTGAATAAGCAGGATTTGATGATTTAGAAGCAGAATAGCACTACCATTGATACCATCAAATTATACCATTAGTAAATAGCCATGCCTGAGTTTGTACACCCATATATTCTGACATGACATGATATCTCATTGACAAAAAGTGCAGTGCTCAAGAATCCAAATACTAGTACTTTAATTCAGTTATTATGTAATGACCTATAATAGGCTTTTGACAAACTGATTAGTGGGTGGGAGCGGGACTAGTATATGACATAAGTTTAGCAGTACTGATTCAGTTGTGGTTTTTCTCTCTCAAACAAGTTATTGAAGGTCAGAACCCTATTGCAGCTTTCTGTAATTATAAGTGTAGTTAGTTCAAGAAACAGACTTATGAAAATAATGATAATGTTTAAATAAGCAAAGTCAAGCTAAAATATATCTATTTTAGCTGTATGAGCAACTTTCTGGAAATCATATGTTTTGGCAAAAAATATCATGAAAGTCATTTCTGATAAAATATAATCAACAATTTTCCCTGGGCAAGGATGTGATAAGATCTAATTGGAAATAAGCAGAAAATTACTTCAGGTTATGTGAACTTGATTTAAAGAAATGTGTGTGGGTGATTATTGATAACTGTAGAAATGTCTCCTGTCTCATTGGCCTTCTTGTGCTGTATTTTTTTCTCCATTCTGTCAGCAGTTTTATGTTATTCTCTGGGCAGTTTTATAGCTTGTCTGGGTAATATTTCTCTACCATGACATTCAGTTAGTAAACAAGAAATATTGAGATTTTGATGATTTCCCAGTATGCACTAATGATGTTGACAGTTTCTGCGAGTGAATCATTGACAAACATCCAATGTGAGATTGTCACAGAATCTCCTGACAAATTCTTATTTTTTGTAGGAATAACTTGCATAACATAATTAAGTTACATGTATAAAGATGCTAGTATTATCAAATGTAAGATTGGTTTAAAAATTTAACATAAATGATAGAAATCTTGTAATTTAATTCATACAGTAGCATGGACTGGGCTAATGTTTCAAGAAAAAAATACAGCAATTTTTTTCAGACATTACAAGGCTGGAAGTGATTAGGGTATACATGTTTCAGCAGACAGACTGGTTTAAATTTATCAGGAAAAAGTCATGAACAAAGATCTATTAAATGAATGAGTCATCAGTTTTCTTTGTTGAGGGGAAGGAGTCTGTGCGTTATTTTGTTTTCAGGGGAAAAAGCCTGAATTAAATTACTCATTTGCACTATTTAGTCCCTGCATTAGAGGCAAAGGTAATAAAAATTAAAGGAACTTGCTGTAATATTTTGGCTTTAGATTTATTTTTAGAAGAAAATTAATATTTGCAGAAATTGTCAAAACTTAATGTTGGAGATATATGAAAAGAAAAGGTTAATAAAATTCAAAGCAAGATGACAGTTGCTACACTTTTTCAAAAAACAGTTAAATGTAAAACTTTAACATAACTTTCATTTGACAGAATCATTACCCTAAAAGTAATCATCTGTTAAACAAGGTCAGTAACCAAGGTTTAATTAGGCTATCAGAGAATTCCAGTCGCTGATATTATTAAAGGTTATGTTGGAAAGTCACAGTGGTTGTTCTGACTGGCCTGGCTATATTGGCCTCATCTATAAAATCTGATTATAATGGTATACTGACTTTAGAAGTCAATGGTAGCCATTTGACTACAGTATTTCAATATACTGTATGCGTAGAAATATTCGCGGGCTTCAAATTTTCGCGATCTTCGCGGTGACATTCGATCCGCGAATTCATGTTTAGCGCGAATATTTCTACACCAATAATCTTTTAATAGTCATATTTTCGCGCTTCTATAGAACAATGTATATCAGTGTGTGATATGCTTTCACACTTTTTATTTAAATCTTTACTGAGTAATTGTGTTTAGTTTTTCAAGTTATTCATCATTTAAAATCGTTAAGGTTTGTGTTTTTTAATTGTTTGTTCAGAAAAACCATAACATGATCTAATCAGATGTTAAGACCTTTATGACGCAAACTGTGAAAAATTATGCACGTTAACGGGCATCCTTTTGTTTGCTATAATCTGTCCGTTAGACAATGTCTTTTTTCTGTACAATAGAGTATTGTTTGACACCTGGTATTGAAAATAACTGTGAACTCCCACGATGATTACAGTTATTTTCCTTTTTTTAACCCGAGTGGTCTACGCGAATTTATGATTTTCGGCAGTCACCTCCGCGAATTCAAAATAGCGCGAATATTTGTATAGACCCCCAAAGTGGACCTTTCCGCGAAAATTTGCTTCCGCGAATTTAAATACACATACAGTATGTGAAGAAACTGCATCAAAATGACTACTGAAGGAACTTATCAAAGCAAATCTTTCTTAAATCTAACAAGCTAGTAGCTTTTTTGTGGCTGAAAACAGAAAACCCTAAGAAATAAATGAAAATACAGCTTTACAGGAACACACAAGTAAGTGTAGGAGAGGGCTCTGTACCTTTAAAACCCACTATCAGATCTATATCAGTTTATCATTGCATCATATGTTTGTAACATAATCTTCTGCCAGCTAAATCTGATATTAATAAAAATAAATAATGAGTCAAAAACCCTGCCAGTGCACAGCCATTATACACCTGTGCTTCTTTATTTCTCTCAAGGTGAACAAAAAAGTAGAGCAAACAATTCTGGAGAAAAAATGATGTACAAGATTACTTTGTACTGGGATAAAAGTTAAATAGAATGACTTGTGATTTGAAAACTTTCTTGTTTCTAAAGTGATCAGTGTTGCATATGATGTTTATATCTCAGATAAAAATCAGGTTTTAGTAAAAACTCTATAACAAGAGCCCAAGGTTTAAAATATTTGTCACTACATAGGACAACATCTACTTTCTGTAACTGCAAGGTTGAATTGTGTCAGCTTGCAATAAATGATACAGTATCAGATGAATTAGGAAGAATTAACATGAATTAGGAAAATATATCCCAGGTTTCCTACAGAGCAGGGATTCTGGTCCAAAATAATATGGGCAAATTAGTTACAGTTAGTGATGGAAATCGGATGAAATTTGTCCCAATCGATCATCGGTTCAGTCGGATGGGACATAATCGATAACTTTTCGAATAAAGTCGCGTTTAAAAAGAAATAGGGAAGTAACATTTCTTCCCAAGGCACTTGATTATATTCAGTAACATGAACTTCATTTAACACTTTTCAACACAGTTTTAACCTTGTATAGCCATAATTTTACGAAATAGCTTTTATTTTTCAATGTATGTCAAATAATAACATTCAAATCACAATTCATTACTATTGTTTACATTACTTATTGGTTCTGTTTAACTCCAAATTGTCTCTGACATTATTTTTTGCGATCGGCGAGGTGAAAATTACCGTCAGAATAATTCCCTTTGAAACTTTAAACATTTTCGACGACGTCGCGGAACAAATTTTTATGAATCGATTATTGTCGCTTTACATAACAGTAAGTGATTTTCGGCGACTGGCGACAATCGGAACATCACTAGTTACAGTGTATGTTTTAAAAAATGATTATTTAGCAGACTCGGGTGTGTTCATACATAGGTACTGGACTGACTTACTTGACATATTTAAGATATTCTATGTAAGGCAGCATATTGTCATCTGTTTACAGAATATAAATTTACAAATCTTGTTTATCTTAATATTTTAATGCTGAATAAAGAGGATGATTATCTTGGTCCAAGAATCAGTTAATTCTTTTTTAATCCCATCACATCTTAGGAATTTAAAGTGATTGCATTATTTAAATTAACATTTTGTTGATTATCATATGTGATTACTTCATGAGATATTTCTGTTTTGCATCTCATGTTTTAGAAATATGGCTTTTTCAAACAGGCAATTGTTACTGTTCCGTGCTTTTATTTCTGAATTAAAATATTTACATGGGATATAAAATTGACAACAAAAGAGAGAGAGGGATTTATGTATACATGGGGGTTGTTCAGATTTATGGTTTCATGTCTGAATTGCAGCTCCAGACTAATCTTTTAGCCCTCATAGGACTGTCAAGTTTGAAGCAAAGTTTTACATATTGTCAACATGAAATACAATAATCAATTCTTGACTTATAAACTACGATGTCAGCAATTCTATGATTGTAATGGCATTAAGTCAGCAATTCTATGCTTGTAATGGCATTAAGTCAGCAATTCTATGCTTGTAATGGCATTAAGTCAGCAATTCTATGCTTGTAATGGCATTAAGTCAGCAATTCTATGCTTGTAATGGCATTAAGTCAGCAATTCTATGCTTGTAATGGCATTAAGTCAGCAATTCTATGCTTGTAATGGCATTAAGTCAGCAATTCTATGCTTGTAATGGCATTAAGTCAGCAATTCTATGCTTGTAATGGCATTAAGTCAGCAATTCTATGATTGTAATGGCATTAAGTCAGCAATTCTATGATTGTAATGGCATTAAGTCAGCAATTCTATGCTTGTAATGGCATTAAGTCAGCAATTCTATGATTGTAATGGCATTAAGTCATTCACCTGATTGAACTAATGCCATGATTTTTGCTGACCATAATTTTATAGCTTTTAATAGAATCAAAAGGTCTAGTGAAGCTATTGTATGGAAGGTGGAATGTTTATATTTCTGTAGTTTGTCATATATTATTGTCTTCCAGTGAAAGTAATGGTCTTTTTTCTGAAAGTTGCTTATGTTTACATGAAATTTTGCTGTGTTACATGGTACTGTTGTAGCCTTGGTACTGTAAATTGCTCTTATAACCTCAATGAGCACCTTTTAGGGCAACCAGTGCTGAAAATAGAAAATATCTTCTCATGAAAAGAGCGTGGTAAACTGCAAACTTCTCCTTTGGCATCTTTAGCTGCTGTTGACTCCATAGCGAGTAAAGAATGAAATGAAACATTTGATGGTTGATGGTTGAAAATGGGCAGTTGACATGAATCAGTAAGCAATGAGAGTAAATTAATTGATATATAATTTCAGATGTGATACCAGAACCTCATTCACGTATACATATACAGATTGGTGATGATGATGACCTTACAGAGGATATGACGGCTAACCCCGGGGAGAAACGAGACTATATATCCCCAGTCCGTATGAGAAACAGAAGAAGATTTAGTGAGGTAAATATACATTACAGTAATAATACTACATTTGTCATTACGGTAAGAGAATTTTTTCTATGGGAAAAAAGATAAAAGATATTGTAGAAGACAGGGGGAGTTAATTTAGGATATATGAAGGTAATGATTTTAGGTTAGGGTATGTATGGTCTGTATGAATGAATGTTTAGAGTAAGTTTAAGAGATATACAGGAAATGGGAGGTTGGCACGTTTCTAGAATAAGAGAAGATAATGAGAATGTAAAGATTGTGATAACACGAAACACATAAAAAAAAATACCCTATAAAATTCTCTTAAAAATTTTATAATCAAAAGCTAAGAGAAATATCTAAAAGATTCAATAATCAAAAGCTAAGAAAAATCTCTGGAAGGTTCAATAATCAAAAGCTAAGAGAAATCTCTGAAAGGTTCAATAATCAAAAGCCTTGGAGGAAAAAATCTCTGAAAGGTTCAATAATCAAAAGCCTTGGAGGAAAAAATCTCTGAAAGGTTCAATAATCAAAAGCCTTGGAGGAAAAAATCTCTGGAAGGTTCAATAATCAAAAGCCTTGGAGGAAAAAATCTCTGGAAGGTTCAATAATCAAAAGCTAAGAGAAATCTCTGAAAGGTTCAATAATCAAAAGCCTTGGAGGAAAAAATCTCTGAAAGGTTCAATAATCAAAAGCCTTGGAGGAAAAAATCTCTGAAAGGTTCAATAATCAAAAGCCTTGGAGGAAAAAATCTCTGGAAGGTTCAATAATCAAAAGCTAAGAGAAATCTCTGAAAGGTTCAATAATCAAAAGCTAAGAAAAATCTCTGAAAGGTTCAATAATCAAAAGCCTTGGAGGAAAAAATCTCTGAAAGGTTCAATAATCAAAAGCTAAGAGAAATTTCTGGAAGGTTCAATAATCAAAAGCCTGGAAGAAAAAAAATCTCTGAAAGGGTTAATTAAAGCCAAAAAAATAATTTTCTGAAATATTCAATAATCAAAAGCCAGGAAAAATCTGTGAAACGTTCAATAATCAAAAGCCAAGAAAACTCGAAAAGATTCAATAATCTATGAATTGTGCAATTAAAGAACCTATTTCATTGAAGTTTAGATTTTGTCAGGCATTTGGCAAATAAAGCTATATTGCTTATATAGATTGCATTATAGATTTACAGGTCTCTTAGTATAAAACACTTGTGGTTTGGAGGCAACATGTTTGAAATGTCATGCTAGTAAACTACTGTTGGGATGAAGGTTGCCATGTCTACCCAAATGATGAGATTTGTCTGATATAATGCTAAGCTAGACTTGCCTGGCTTTCTCTTGTTAAGGAAAAATGTTTTTTTAGTTTAAAACATTAGCTTTACATTAGTTAGATGGCAGATATTAGCATCAGAGACAGATTTTACAGGTCTAATATTTTGCTATTAGTGAGGATAGGTTAGTACTGAGACATTATTCAGGATAACCTGGAAGTCGGGTTATAAATGAAATACTGACAGAAACAGACACCATCATTTAATCAGAGTTCTTGTAGAGGATGGATCAGTTTTCACCACTTCCAATACAAAATGGCTGCTATCATTGTCTATGTACCTATTATATCAATATTAACCTTAAAGGAAGTAGTGTTTTCTAATTTTTATAATGAATTATGTATGATATGATTAATGTTAACCTTCTGAGAGGTTAGTATAATGTGGAATAGTTATATAGAAGAGTTGAGATGGGGTTGGTGGCATTGTCACATCAGCAGAAGCTGTTAGTAGACAGAGATAATAATAAATCATTGGCTTAACTTTTCATCTAGTAAAGGTCATAGCTGTGTTAGATAACAGCAAAATGTAATTTATGTCACAGCTATATATTTCTGTATTATAAGGCAAATCTTTATGTTATATTTAGTTAGTAGTTATGTAACAGACTTATTGCAGAATTAAGAATATTCTGATTTTCACAGCTAATCCGAGGTGACAAACTTTTACAGTTACAGCTTCGAAAATATGAGCAAAAGGTTGACTAATCTATGGTGAACAGTAGTTCCCCATGAATTTATAACTGTAAAAGTTTGTCTGTAATGGGAGATTAGCTTGGGAAAAAAAATCCATTTTTACTGAATTCCGGTTAAAAACAGTTACTGCAAAACACTATAATGTACTCAAGGGAGGTAACTAAACAGTTACTATAATTGTATCTTGTAGGAGTTATGTATTCTAGAAAATAGATGTTGACTTTTGTTAACATAAATTTCTATATATATTTTGTTTGTAAATCAATATAGTATAGTTCATTAGCGATTATAATTTGTTCTTACCTGGAGAAACATTTAAACCAAATATAAATCTACATGTAATTATATGGCATATTTTTAGTGTGTTTTTTGTTTGTTTCAAATATCAGGAAAAAAAATGTACTTTAGCAATAAATGCTGTGGGACAACTTTATATTGCATTTGTAAAGGTTCTTTTAATTCTCTGTACACAACATTTTGTATGCACTTTAAGGCCAATATAAGTTCCAGTAGTTATAAGTTCTAGTATGATGATGACCCATTCATGTATATAAACAACAAAGTCACAATTGATAAGCCCTTAAAATCCATTTGTTGAAATGTTTATAATTTATAGCAAGTCCAAAGAAGGTGAAATATTATTTTATGTACCGTAAGAGTTACCAGTGGTTGACATGTGATATAGTTTCCAAGAGGGAAGCTTAGAAAATTTTGTCCCTTATTGTGGTTGAAATGGTGAAGACAGTGTTCTGTTCTATTGTAGATTTTTTCTTCTTTCATTTTATTGCCAGTATAATTGTCTGTAATTGAATGAGTGGAACTAAAACTGATAAAAAGCTTTTCAATGAGAACACTAAACTTTTACTGTTGTAGATTAACTTAGTACAAAGTGTAATCTACCTCTGATACAGATAAACTGAACTTTATCACCTAATTATACATAAAAAAAATACTGTAAAAAAGTTACCTCATTTAAACAATGAAATAACCGAGCACAATATTCAAGAAAAATAAAACAGGTGAGAAAATAGAATTGGGTAATTACCAGAAATGATTACAGTAATACACCTGATATATATAAAACAAGACAGGAAGTGAGTGTTTGTATTTGCCATGGAAACCCAAAGTAACTGGCCCATCTGTTAGATTTTGATGTATTGTTCTAAATAAACTCCTGCAAGCGTTAGGTCAAGTGTAAAAAATGTGTGTTTTTCTCCAGATTGACTGTATTTATTAATCAGGAAATCAGTCTTACTGATGTTTGGCCTGTTTTCTTTAAAACAACTGCTTCATGTAGCACTTATTTGCACGTATCCACTAATATTTGAGTTGGATAGATGCCATTAGGACATATTGCTTTTGCCTTCGCCGTCTGTCCGTCCGGTTGACCGTCCGGTTGACCGTCCGTCGTTATTAAGCTTGTCCAGCCTTCACAGGTCAAACTACTGGTGGGATTTCAACCAAACTTTACCTGAGAAATCAGAATCATCCCTAGTTGTGCACAACACTGGCATGTTCCGCTTCGATGCACAAAATGGCCACTTGAGCTTAAAATAGAAAAATCTTGTTGGCCCTTCACAGGTCAAACTTCTGATGGGACTTCAACCATACTTTACATGAGTGATCAGTACCATTGCTAGTTGTGCACATCACCGGCACATTCTGCTTTGCTGCACAAAATGGCCGCCAGAGCTAGAAATAGAAATTTCTTGTCGGGCCTTCACAGGTCAAACTACTGGTGGGATTTCAGCCAAACTTTACAGGAGTGATCAGAATCATCCCTAGTTGTGCACATTACCGGCACATTTTGCTTCACTGATTAAAATAGCCGTCTGAGCGATCAATAGAAAAATCTTGCCCAGCTGTCACAGGTCAAGCTACTTCACCGAGTCCAATCGTTCACTATGTTTCCCAGGCGGAGAACGCATGAAGAGATCAATTTTACAGGTGGAAAACCGATACTGTGATAAGAAAAGTGTCTTCAATTTCTTTGAAAATGCATATTTCACAAAACTTTTTAGCCTATTCTGATCTCGTATGATTACTTTATCCGACAGGCATCTCAAACTCGCCAAATCTTTGTTAACTTATTAGATCATTATCGACAACTGCACAAGAAAAGTCACAAAATTGGTAAAATCGCTCTTTGATAGCCAATAACTTGACACCCAAACAAACTTCTAAACATTTGTATTGCTCTAAAGGTTCTTTATTAACATATCCTCATCCACCAAACGCCTGTTCTATTTATATTCCGTATTTTTGGAGTATAATATCGTTTAAGCGAATTTTCAAAATGAACGCATGAGCCCAACTTTTCATGTGGTTTCATAGGTTTGCAAAGTGAACGCATGAGCAGGTGGTATTTTTAAAACTTCAGTTTTTCCTAATTATCTAACAAATCTAACATATTCAAACTTTAAAAATTTTAAATTTTATTCCAAATAAGTGAGAGACACTTCTTTTTACAAATTAAAATATACTTTGTACGCTGTAACTATGTATATATATGCTAATAAGCAAAAGTACGAGGTCTGTTGGGAAAGATTGTGTGAAATTGAAGTAATTCCTCGTTTGTAACACATATTATCAGCTTTAATGAACAACCTCTTATTGAATAACTTAAACAAATGAATATTGTTTAATACATAAAACGGAGAGATAACTAAGTCTTGTCATGTTGAATAAAATCAACAACTGACGACATAATTAAAGCTGATTTATATAATAATCTTACATGACACTTTGGAAAAATACTTGATTTTTGCACGCATTGTAAATGATTGTTTCACAAAATATGTACTTTGATAATTAAATCATGAATCCTGATTAACTGATACAATTTTTTTAATGCGTTTATTTAAGGTCGCCGCCGGAAAGCCCATATGGGCGGCCGTACACTCAAGCCGGGCCATCCTAGAGTGTCCCGCCGAGATTTTTTCATCGATTTTTTTTCCAGCTTTATTGGTGGAGGAAGACCCCAGGTGCCCCTCCGGGCATTATTTCAGGCACGAGTGGGCACCTGGGTAGAACCACCGACCTTCCGTAAGCCAGCTGTATACAATTACTATCATGTATACATGCATTATATTTAACAACAAATACAACAAAGGACAAATGACAAATAATAGCGTATTAAAGTCCCTGTACCTCAAAACTTTAATAGTCTAATATGATAAACTGATACTCAAATAAATTATTACCAATATCACAAATATCGAATTTAACAAGTTCTCTAAATAAAGGGAGGTAATTAGAAACACATTTTGATAAATACTTTGCCTATTCTTCATTAAAATAAAAAGTGTATTATTTTTAAAAGAAAAACTTATAATGAACCTAAAACCTATTTCAACATTTTCTTGTATGTTCATTTTGTTGTAAGGAAGGTGATATATATATTCTTGCTTAAAGATCCTGTATGTTTTTACCCCATGAGCATATTGCGAAAAATGGCCGTTTACATTGAAAAGCCTTCTGTAACAAGTTCAAACTGCTATGAAACTATGAAAAATGCTTCCTTCAATACTGATGAAACTCGGCACAAATGTTGACTACACCATAGCCTCTGTAACAGCATGCTCAATCGTAAATTTCCTGTTACCATGGCAACGGGGGAACGTCTCAAAATTGCCAAAAATCACTATTTTGCATTGTTTTTTTTCCATCAAAACTGATTTTAAAGTGCTGCAACTTCTCAATGAATTGAGATAGAGTAATAGGCTTTTCAGCGTCTGTTACTAGTTTCCCTAAGATCGACCCAAGGCCATTTTTATCCTGTCACATGTCCAAAATTTTCTTGGCGATGAGGGGGACTCCGCCCCTTCAAACCCCCTAAGGCAACCCCCTGATGTAACATCTGGATGGGGGACGGCGCCGAAAAAGTGGTCACTTTTTTAACAACATTTCTCAAACGAAAACCAGTGTTTTGGGCCTAAATAGGACATTTTTTTCACTGTTCGAGGCCTCAAAAAGTGGGGGGAGGGCAAAACGCCGTCTAAACACGCTTATATAAGGGAAAAGGTTAAGGATGTAACATCCTTGCGAAAGTTGTATATAAAGTCAGTTCTTATGAAAAACATATACTTTTTATTTTACCAAAAACAGATTTCTAATTCTCCTTTTATTCTCGGAAATTTTAAATTTTGGCAATATCCTTATCAAAAAGGTTTACTGTAAGTTTTAACATTGTTAATTCTTAATTTAAGCCAAAGATTTTTCATATAAGAACATAACATTTTAAGTCACAGGATCTTTAAGTGTATGTTACATCTTTAATAATAACATACCATCAACCAATGATGTTGTATTTTGCAAATATTTTACTCAAAGTTTTAGCAATGAGGATTTATTATATTTTCACAGAACCGAACAGACCTTCATCTATTGCTTATAAGCAATTCGTCATAAGGTATGAAAACAGGGACTTCTGTTTGCTCAAACATTTGGAACGAAAATTTTGGAATTTAAAGGTTCAGTGATCGATAACATGTGAGATATCCATGAAAACTGGAGTCACCAAAAAATCCGCCCGCCCATGCGTTCATTTTGCAATCTGATGCCACATGAAAAGTTCGGCTCATGCGTTCATTTTGAAAATTCACTTAAACGATATTATACTCCAAAAATACGGAATAGAAATAGAACAGGCTTTTGGTGGATGAGGATATGTTAATAAAGAACCTTTAGAGCGATACAAATGCTTAGAAGTTTGCTTGGATGTCAAGTTATTGGCTATCAAAGAGCGATTTTATCAATTTTGTGACTTTTCTTGTGCAGTTGTCAATAATGATCTAATAAGTTAACAAAGATTTGGCGAGTTTGAGATGCCTGTCGGATAAAGTAATCATACGAGATCAGAATAGGCTAAAAGGTTTTGTGAAATATGCATTTTCAAAGAATTTGAAGACAATTTTCTTACCACAGTATCGGTTTTCCACCTGTAAAATTGATCTCTTCATGCGTTCTCCGCCTGGGAAACATAGTGAACGATTGGACTCGGTGTACTTGTGGGATTTCAATGAAACTGCACATGAGTGACCATACATAGTTTTGGGAGACATATGTTTTTTTATCAAAAACCCTTCTAGTTTGAATTTAACAATAGTAAAACCACTGTGTCAAACTTGTTTCTCTGCCACAAGTGTGGGGGGGCACATTAATATTGTTTTACTTGAAAATTTTACTAGTTTCTGATATAGAAGTCATATATATACTTAGAAGTCAAGATGTGCTGTTTGGAATCTCTTCCCATGATTGGTTAAGTCTGCCGGCTTAGCTCTATGGGTAGAGCATCAGTTTAGTAAACTACATGTCTCTGGTTCCATGCACCAGATAAATGGTAAATTCTTCATTGAGTTTTATGGTCATTTGCCTCTCACCACTGATTGAGAAATCATTTGGAATTAGTATTCTGTCACATTGCAGAGAGATGGGTATACTGGTTATGTACCCAGGAAATACTGTTTAAAAGGTATAACCAAAAAATGACTGAAAATTGGTGTAAACACCAGAAAAACAAACCATGACAGGTTCTAAATTGGTTGGGTCAGACACTCAATTTTTAAATTTACACACTGTTTCATGTAAGAACTGGTGCAGAGAATCTTGTCAGATTATTAACCTAACATGATAGTATAAGTATATATAATCTTGACAATAGTATTAAAGTAAAGAAGTTATAAATGTCATAATGCTGCATATATTTTGTAAGTCAAGCAGTTTTAATTAAAGCCAACAATTTGGTTATAATAGGCAATATTAAAAAATATATACATGTATATAACTTTTAAAGGTTATTTGGGGATTTATAACAGGCTCCTTGGGTTTGACTGTCTGTATCTGTAGTTTATGATAGTCAATCCACCTCCAGTAACCTTTGACAATAATGAATGTCAGGTAGCCTTGGAAAGGGATGTTGGTGCATATCAAAGGGCCTGCCTTCATAGTCCTCACTATATTATAGGTCTCACACAACCTAGTACCCTTCCTTGTTGTCCCTGCCTACTTTGTAGACTACTCCCCCCACTACCCCCCCCCCCCCCCCACCAAAAACGGCTTCAGTCAGAACATCAACAGCTGGATGTAGTTCCGCCTTAAATGTTACCTAGAACTGCAGATTCACACATGACCCTGCCATCTTATATGCGGATCTTGAATTTTTGCCTCTCAATGTGTGCACATAGCCAGGGGATAAGTAAGGGCTTTGATAATATAGTCTTACAAGTATGTTTATTCTGGGTTATATGACCTGTAAAAAAATTTTGAATTGTGCTTAATATCTGTCAAAAGCTGATATAAGATTAAAATGTAAAATGAATACTACTGGTACACTGCTGTTGATATTGAGTAGCATTCAGTTAAAAAGAAAAAAAAAGAAGAAAAAAAAAGTGAAATAAAATTTATAGAGAAAACGTCATATTGATTGTAAGAACAGTTTTCTAGTATCAGATGGTGTGATGTTGTGTTTAGAAACCAGGTGTGTTATTTATACACAGTATGCTTTTATACCACAAACGTTTATATTAAAACAATTTATATCATCAATGAGTCATTAAAACATGTTGCTAAAAGAATGCTAAACTGTTTTACCTTTCAATATAATAACCTAGTTGACTTGTTGCATTTCAGATTATGTAAAACTTTTGTTGTTTTACTGACATTTGTTTTTTCTTGTGTTAACATTTTACATATGAACCAAATATTTCTCTAGCTATATTCCCAGTCTTTGGGGGCAAGGCAAATTGGACTATACTTTCATTGATAAATCACAGAAAATTGAGAGAAATGTGTCTTCACATATTTGTGAATGGGAGAAATATGTTGGCAAGAATGTGTGTTGGAGAAATTCTTTGTTTTAGTGCTTGTCGTTAAAATGTTGAAAAGAATCTGAGCCAGAATATATATGTCATTTTATCGTCTTGGATTAAAGGTTCCTGTAGACAACTGGGATATGTTAATAGTCTGCTAGTAGTGATTTCCTCTTAATTGATACACAGTGTTTAGCTTAATTGTGCTATACCTGGAAAATCAGGAAATGGATTTTTTGTTTTGATACAAAATAAATGGAATTTTAGTGCAGGCCACAGTTAAGTTGATGCATTTTATGGAGATATATTTTGGTGTACTTTCTTTTCTATTTATTGGACAGTGCTTTATTGCGAAGTATCTAAATCTTGAATATTAAATTATAAAAAATATTCACTGGAATGTCTTTGCAATATCTATGTGAATGATTCTTACTAAAAACATAAAACTGTCACCACACAGTTATAACTGGAAATATTTAATAAAGAAGCACAGATAATCTAGCTTACTTATAATGACAGGGTAATCTTTAGATATATTATTTTAATAACACTAACATGCATTTTACCAAATTTTACTTAAAACTCTTTTGATATGAATTTATGAAAAAGACTAAAATTTCAAAAGACATATTAAGATGTTATAGTTCTGATGTTATTTAATTGTTAAAGCAAAATAACCAAAAATTAAGAGATTTTACAATGAGGTCATTTGTAAGTTCTCTGGTTTATGTGGAAGAGTCTTCAGGTTTTTTTGGAAATGTTTTGGACCACCTGACAGATTTGTAGTTAGTCAGCTCAACCATGATAAAATAGTAGAAATAATGACTGGAAGGAAAAAAATGGAATTTATTAGTGGTTTGATAAATTGTAGCCAAGTTTTTCCATCAATTATTGTAGCTTCATTACCTATGCCATAAAAAAAGTCAGAGAGAATGATTTATTGTTGAAATATTTATGTTTACAATGAAGCAAAACCAATTGGCAAATGTTCTCTTTTTGAAAAGCTAAAGTCAAGTAAAAAGGTTTTGTGTAATGCAAATAAGTCATACAGAATATTCATAAATTAAACATGCAGATTATGATAAACTGAGCATTTCCCCTCCATTTCTTATTCTCCTCTAGCAATGCCCCTCCCATGCTTTCATTTTGGTAAGCAATTGCCATCCTATTGGTGAAATATTTTATGATAATGATGATGACCGTTATTTTGTGATGATGAGGATGATGATGATGTTGGAGGTGGTGATGATGATAATAATCATTTTGAATTAACATGTTAGGATTGTGTTCTAGGCAAAAATGGCTTTAGTACTCACCAGGATGAAGGGCTTTAATGGAATAAAGTCAGAGGCTGAGCATATGTATATAATATACTGCATTTTTCTGAGCAGTCCCATTGCAAGCATTAGGGAAAATGTAGTTGATACACATGAAGCTGTCTAAATGGTTGAGGTCATTGACTTCAAACCACTTGCCTCTCACCGCTGTAAGTTCAAGCCTCACAAATGTCAGATTGGACTTGCGAGAAAGCTGTTGTGAGCTAGCTTACAGAACATTGGTGGTTCTACTCAGGTGCCATTTTGTGCCTAAGATAATGTACAGAGGGGCACCTTATGTCTTTCTCCACCAGTAAAGCTGGAAAGTCACCATATGACCTATACTGTGTTGGTGCATAAATCCTAACCAAAATAAAAAATAAAAAACATATGAAGCCATATAGGCTTTATGAAAATAATGACTTAGTGCTGTATTTTATTTGTTAAGGATTATATAAAAAAAAATTATTTTGCTAAATGACATGAAAGTCTGACAAACTAGATCTATTTATTTTGGATGGGGAATTGTCTGGGATGTTAAAAGAAAGCTAGGAGATCACTTAAAATAATTGGTAGGGGAATTGTCTGAGAGGGGAATTGTCCAGGATTCAGATATATGTTTACATGTTGTTATAACCAGAAATCAATATAAAAAAGTCAAAAGCAATTTATTCATTGTAATTATTGATAAGAAAAAAGACATTAAAAAACAGGTGATTTCTTGTGAATGTAACTGTTTAAAAGAAAGAGAAAAAAACAACAACAACAAACAACAACAGTATATATCAGAAAAAACCCCACAAAAAACAAAGAAAAAAACAGTATATAAAATTTTCAACCCTTTTCCCACTAAATACCTTAAATGGACTTCTTCATTTCTCAATCTGAACAAAACCATTTATTGTTTTGGGGAAAGTTTCGAAAGAAATAATGACTGAATAATGAACATGATCTGATGGCATTGATGTAGGGATCATGATCCTAGTCTTTACTGACCACATTGGTTTGCTGCCGTTGTAAAAATGCATAGCACTTCCACAACAACACAACCTAATGATATGTCTATGCAAAATGTAATTAAAATATGCATATCCATGTTAAATTAGTAATTTAATCTTGATTATGACTTCATCTATGAATATTAAAGGATTGGCTTATGCCTTCATCTATGAATATTTAAGGATAGGGTATGCCTTCGTCTTGGAATATTTAAGGATAGGCTTACTGCCTTCATCTTGGAATATTTAAGGATAGGCTTATGCCTTCATCTTGGAATATTAAAAGATAGACTTATGCCTTCATCTTGGAATATTTAAGGATAGGCTTATGCCTTCATCTTGGAATATTAAAAGATAGACTTATGCCTTCATCTTGGAATATTAAAAGATAGACTTATAACTTCATCTTGGAATATTTAAGGATAGGCTTGTAATGGTATAATCAAAATGACTATCTACCAAATATCTGCATGTGAATTTTGTACAATAGTTTTTTTTAGCAAGATGTACGGAAATTTGGCAAACAATTGTATCATATCAGATTTGTAAATAATGCCAGATTCAATGCTTAGAAATGATACTGAACCACCTATCTATTTTAATATTCAAATGTTTGGGTTTTTTATTTGGAACAATAAGGTGCACCTGTTAGTGAAGTAATGTTGGTTGTGTTGCATTGGGACTTGTGAAATAATGAATTGTGGTAATTTACATGTATATTTAGTCCAGTCCAGCATTATTATTATTTAGGTTCAGCATTATAAGTGTATATAAGTCAGGTGACTCTGATTTTAATATTTTGATATAGAATCATCTTGATAAATATGAGAACTCACTTACTTGTTTTTATTTTATAAATGTTAATGCAGTGTAGATAAAGAAAAAAAAGAATAATATTGATACACAGTAGAATTTCTCTGTGTCATACTCCAATTAGTTGATTTCCTCTGTACCATTTCCCTGAAAGCCTGTATATAAATCAAATCTTTTTTTATGTCTCAAAGTTTTTTCTGGGTCATTATAGAATAATTCAAGTACATTTTACTATAAATATGTCAAAAGGTCTTTGAATAATTTAATGGACATCTCTGATTTCAAGAAATTAATGGCACCTTACTAGCCACCATGATATGATTGCTGATCATCTTGTATATTGTATAACTGGCCTCATGTTCTGGCTGATTCCAGTATAAACCCTCTGTAAAACAAATTAGTTTCCTTACATATACTTGTTATTGATACTTCAACAGTTAGTTCTGATATTGACAAGTTGATTAGTGAAGACTCTGTGTGTGTGATAACCACACAGGGTGAGGCAATATTTACTCCTGATTTAGTTATCACCCTTTACTTATATTACTCCTTTTGTTAGCTGCCATTTGTAAAATTTTAATGTTATCAGCTTGAAATTTAGTCATTAAATTCAGACCCTGATAAATAAGTCAAAGTTCCTATGTTTTAAAGTTTTTATGCAAGTACCTTCAACCAGGACTTAATGAAGTTGTACTGAAAGCAGTTGTTGGCATACAAGCCATTATAATTTTAACTAATTAGGCTATAAAACATGCCTTGTCATGATAATATTACTTAATTGGTAATATGATATCATGTTAAGGTAAAAATAATTCAAGTTATCATGTTACACATAGTATCAATGGTAACATAGTAAATATCTCTAGAAATTTTCAAAGGTTTTTCTAAATCAATACCGGAAAAAATGGAATGGATTGTTATGCATCTGAGTTGTGTTGCAACATATGCATTAGCCTAATAGGAAAAGCAGCATTAAAAGATGTATTCATACACCATTTATATGTATTATTATCAAAGACCAAACTGTTAACAAAGCAAAATATTTGAAAAGTTTATGACCTGAGCACTGTTCGGAGTTTCCATTTGTGCTCAAGCGATCTTCTTGGATACCATGATATATATGTTTGCCATCTTTATCCACAATTTCTTTCAACAATATCTTGTCCTGATCCATTTGTTAGATTTTGAATTCATAGGAATGATCCTTGTGTGGCCCTGTACAAAATTTATATATCATAAGATTTTAAAAATGGAAATTGATCAATCTTTACCCTAGTGACAACACTGCAATTGGAAGGACACAATCCAGTTTGTACCTACAAATTCTCTCTGATCTTTGACCCTTTGTGTTAGAGCTTCACATTCACTGTGTTTGAATTGTATCCACAAAAATGTTGCATGAATTGCAATAACTTGCATTTGTCTAGATTGTTTATTAAGTGTTTATAAAAATGGCTGGATTCTCATTTGGAATATTACGATTGAGATTGGTGGCTCAACAATTCTATAGAGATTAAGTTATTTATATAGGTGATAGATTTGTTTGTTTAACATTTTTTAGAATAAAACTACCAGGTCAGCATCTTTAAGGGAGACAGTATGTGTCTGAAACAGATTATTGTTTGTTGCCATGGGTCAAAGGTGATAATATATTATAACGTTTTGAAGAAATAGTGAATGAAGAACTGTATAATCATTCATAACAATTCTAAAGGAGAGAATTGTGAGTGTAAATGTGATTCTTTAACAAAAATGAATCATGATTGACCAAGAATTACTGAAAAGGGTAAGTTTTATAACATACATATATATGCTGTTGTTTATAAAATGTTACAATCATATATTGTTATTTTCATTTGAATATTTCTTTCACATTTTGTTACATAACTTGACATTTGTACATGAAACAGATTTTGAAACACTACTATACTTAGAGCTGAAATATTTGGCATTGTAGCAATCAACTTGTGACTTGATCAATTTTGGTTTGTTAACGAGTGCTCTATAAGGCTTCCATTTTTTTGGCCACATCACATCCCAGTTTCCCAGATATGTCGACAATAAAAATTACTTTCATACAAAAGAATTTAATGCATTCTCTATTTGAAGACATTGATGATTTGTCTAACTTGTTGAAGTTGAACTTTAAGAAGACAATTATCTGAAACAAACAAACAATTAAAATATTTAGTGTAAGCCAGAGTCAAGTTTGCATTCACTTACCTGGCTCATCATTTTGGCATGTCAAAGACAGACTAGAATATATACAAAACTAAACGTTATGCTATTTGAATAATACATGACTGTGTTTGTGACAAAATGTTCATGTGAAATTGACCATTGTTTTACATATTTCCCCTTGTGATGTTAGACAAATGGTTAAGGAAAATCTTTTATAAAGTTTCAAGAGAGAATTCTTTGCTCAGATGTCAGGTAAATAATGCAGTTTTCAGAATTCAGAAACCAGAAAAAGGTTTTTTTTATTTTTACTTCAGAATTAATACAAACTGGTTTTTAAAATATGTTAACAGACATTAAAAAGAATGTAGAGAAAGTCATGATAGGTGCCACGTTAAACACTCGGTTTTTATTTTGCTGTAGGGAAAGAACAAAGTGTTTGTTTCACAGAGAGGAAAGGAATGTGCAGGTTTTGGTGTACTGTTTCTTACATACAAAAAGGAAATTGGCAGGCAATCAATGCCTGTCTCTCTTCAAAACACACAATTGTGATATTATAATTGTATAAAATGAGATTATTTTTGGGGAACTTGCTCTGGTATCAAATTCCAGTTAAAAAAACCCCCAAACATCATGATTTTAATCGCAAAGCTGTATTTACATTAAATTTTATCCAATTATTTTGCAGGTTTAATTTTAAAGATTATTTTTAGCTCCACTTTTCAAAGAAAAAGTGGAAGTATTATCATGTCCCACTTTTGGGCGTCAGCGTTTGCATTGGGTAACCTTTCTGGTTAAGTTTTTGATTATGATCTTTAGCTTCAATAATAATAAAGTGGTATCATTAAAATTTTATATGTTGATGCACCTTGATGAATTCCACCAGACAGAGCCATTTTCAGGTCAAATGTCAAGGTCACAGGGACATGTATTACTGGCTAGTAAAGTAAATTAGCTAAAAACTAATATACTAGTACTTACCAAACACAAAATAACCCTAATAAAACTTGGACCTGTTACACTTTGACCTAGGATCTTCAAACTTTGTATTTGGTGCACCATGATAAATTCCTTTTGCCAAAGCCATTAATAGGTCAAAAGGTCAAGGTTATAGGAATCTGTTACATTGTATATCGAAACATTAAACTGAAAATTGATTAAAAGTTCATTTAAAATATGGTGATGTACCTTGATTAAGTTTACCTGCAACTCCCATGTACAAGTGAAAAGGTCAAGGTGACAGGCACCTGCAATAATAAACATTAAACATTTAGCAAAGAGAATTGACCAAGAAGCTTCAAATCTTGTATGTTGATGCACTGTCATGTGTTCTAACTGCCTGATAAAACTGAGGACTGTTGGGGGAATCGTGTCCTATGGACACATTTCTAGTATTTATAATACTGCATGTTTGTAATGTTGCTTTTCATTAAATAATCGTGATGTTTGTATAGTTTTATATACACTGTCAATTGCCGAGTTGCTTGGGTTATATTTACAAACAGCCGTTTATATAGGCCCATATAATCTGTCAAAAATCTTAATAATATTACTAATAATGTCCTTCAGTGGTCCCATCATGCTTTCCTACAGTTTATTTGACTGACATCTTCCAGATTTGATAGGTATATAACTTAAATAGTTTTCTAACATTAAATGCGGTTCGAGGTCTCTAGGGTCAAGGTCATCATGCTAATTCCACATTTTGCTCATACAGCATTCATGCAATGACCAATGTCTTTCAAAAATTGTTGCTGCATGTCTTTGATAGTCCTAAAACTTTAGATGAAGTTAGGAATCACTGTGGTCAATGTCAACATTTGTTATAAAGTGTGTTTTTCATTGACAGTATTTTTATACCTTGGGTAATCCTCTATCTGTGGATGTTGAAAGGGGTCACTTGGGTCAAGGTCATGGTTACCAGTGCTTAAAATAGATTTTTACGCTTCAGTATCCTTTATTTATGCACCTTCGTTTTGATATACAATGACAAAATTAATAACATCCAACCCTTTAGTGATATGTTGTTTTTCTAAAAATATGTTGTCTGTTTAATAGGCATTCTTATGTTAAACAAGGTAAGCTTCAAAACATATATTAAAGAGTAAAAGGGGATGTAACATAGAATGTCTCTGCTATTTTACACACATTCAATATTGTACATGAAAAGAATAAAATGTCACAGAACAAAACATGCATCATTTGCTTGTAATAAAAAATATACAAACTTGTATCTTTCATACAGGTATTTTGCAAAATTAAAATCAATAATTTTTCATCTTAAGGCAGCATATATAAAGCTATATGAACTTTAAAGCTTTATGAACTTTAACAATTCTTGTTTTTAGCTCACCAAAACTGAAGGTTCAGGGTGAGCTATTAGTATAAAAGGGGAATGGTCTGGCGTCCTTTGTCTGTCGTCATGCGTCAACAATCGTCTTCTTCTCTGAAACTGCTGGGCAGATTTACTTTAAATTTGGTCTGTAGCATCCTTGTGACAGTCAAACTTGAATTTGCTCATGTCATTTCAATAGGCCCCTTTAAGGGGTCAACAGAGCTAAAAATAGAAAAACCTTTTAAACATCTTCTACTACAGAACTAATTGATGGATGATCACCAAACTTTGTCTGTATCATTCTTGGGTAGACTGTTATCAAGTTTGCTCATATCAATTTGATTAGCTCCTTTTAAGGGCTGTTAAAGCGAAAAATAGAAAAATTTTAAACATCTTCTACTACAGAACTAATTGATGGATGATCACCATACTTTGTAGAATTCTTAGGTAGTCTTTTATCAAGTTTGTTCATATCAATTTGATTGGCCCCTATAAGGGTCTCTAGAGCTAAAAATAGAAAAACCTTAAGATATCTTCTTCTACAGAACTAATTGATGGATGATCACCAAACTTTGTCTATAGCATTCTTGGTTAGTCTTTTGACAAGTTTGCTCATATTAATTTGATCAGCCCCTTTTAAGGGGCAGCCAAAGCTAAAAATAGAAATACCTTTAAACGTCTATTTCTAGAGAACTAATGGATGGATGCTCACCAAACCTTGTCTGTATCATTCTTGGGTAGTCTGTTATCAAGTTTGCTCATATCAATTTGATTGGCCCCTTGTAAGGGCTGTTAAAGCTAAAAATAGAAAAACCTTTAAACATCTTCTTCTACAGAACTAATTGATGGATGATCACCAAACTTTGTCTGTAGAATTCTTTGGTACTCTTTATCAAGTTTGCTCATATTAATTTGATTGGCCCCTTTTAGGAGCCACAAAAGCTTAAAATAGAAAAACCTTTAAACATCATTTCTACTGAAAAAATTGATAGATGATCACCAAACTTTGTAGCATTCTTAGGTAGTGTTTTATTAAGTTTGCTCATATTAATTTGACTGGCCCTGTTTAAGCTAAAGCTTAAATGCCCCAGGTCATGGCATTTCTTCAAATTATTGTTTAAACATATTCCATGCTCAAATTTAATATTAGAAAATATTGACAATGGATAATTTCCTACACTGAAAAGCAGTTGATTCTAGTGAGAGAATCAGGGCCATCATGGCCCTCTTGTTTTATTTTCTTTCTCTGCATATAAAGTGTAGTAACTAAAGCAACAAATAGACCTCCTCTGATGTTGTTAATTGCAAGTTTTTAGCACAAAGTACTGAAAATAAAATAAGAAATGTTTGAATAATGCATTGAGATATCCAGCATCTTTCTTTCTGGTTATTTTTATGCCCCTGGGCATATAGTGATTGAACCGTCTGTCTGTCCGTACGAGGTTAACCTAGAACGGCAAGTTGGATTTTTCTTAAGTTCTACCTGTACCAATGGCTTGTAAGTTTACACACTTACTAATCAATGCAAAGTACATGATCTGGGCAAGTTACATAACTCTGGCTTTCATATTTACCAAGTTATTGCCCTTTTCAGCACTTAGAAAATGAATAATGGTTAACCTAAAACGGCAAGTTGGAAATATCTTAAGTTCTATCTATACTAATGGCTTTATAATTTCCACACTTACTTATCAATACAAAGTACATGATATTGCCAAGTTATATAACTGTGTCATCCATATTTCCCAGTTATTTCCCTTTTTTCACTTTGAAAATAGGGCCTTGTCTGGTTTCTTTCATATTTAGTAGTAGGATACCTTTGATAGTCCTCTAATTTTTTGTGGAGTAAGCGGTCTCTAGGGTCAAGGTCAAGGTCACTGGTTTAAAAAATAAATATAAACATTTTTGCTCATACAGCCTTTATATTTAAGTTGATGTCTTAGTTTAATACAAACATGCCAAGGAAGGTCCTCCTTCTTTGGGTGTAATAAGGGGTCATTTTGATCAAGGTCAGTGTTACCAATGTCAAGGTCACCAATGTTAAAAAGAGATTTTTACAGGTGTATTGACCTTATTCTATAGACAGATGTTATTTATAATTGATAGAAACATTTGATGGAGTTAGTGGTCAGTTTGGTCAAGGTCACCAGTGCTAAAAATAGATTTTTGCACATTTGCTCATACAGCCTTTATTAAGTTTTATATTTGGTAGGAAGATAACTTGCATGGTAGTCATCCTTTTGATTGGGGTTGGGATCAGTGGGTCAAGGTCACTTGTGCTAAAAATAGGTTTTTACATTTTTGCCCATACAGCTTTTATTTATTGACAGATGTATTTCATATTTGGTAGGAAGAAAACTTGCATGGTATTCTTCCTTTGGATGAAGTAAGGGGTCAGTTGGGTCAAGGTCACCAGTGCTAAAAATAGATTTTTACACTTTTGCCCATACAGCCTTTATTTAATGACAGATGTATTTCATATTTGGTAGGAAGATAACTTGCATGAAGTTGAATATTTTTCAACTTGACAAGTCAGAGCAATGACTTGGCAACTTATATTTTTCACAATTACAAAATGCCATGACTTTGTCGAGCTATATAACTTTTTTTTACAATTTTTTGGCAATTTTTCTGTCCATAACTGAGTGAATGGGTAAACATTTTTGAAATTTTGCTACCGACAAGAATTTGAGCCGGGGGCATTTGTGTTTAACAAACACGTTCTTGATTTTTAGCTCACCTGAGCATGCTCAGGGTGAGCTTTTAGGATCGATGATTGTCCGTCGTCCGTTCACATTTAGTTGTTAACACTCTAGAGGTCACAATTTTGCCTCAATCATCATCAAACTTGATCAGGATGTTTGTCTAGGTGATAGCTCGAATGAGTTCGAACATGGGTCATCTCGGATGAAAAAGTAGGTCACCGGAGCTAAAAATAGGAAAACCTTGTTAACACTCTAGCGGTCACATTTTTGCATCAGTCATCATCAAACTTGATCAAAGTGCTTGTCTAGGTGATAGCTCGGATAAGTTTGAACATGGGTCATCTCAGATGAAAAACTAGGTCACAGGAGCTAAAAATAGAAAAACCTTGTTAACACTCTAGTGGTCACAATTTTGACTCAATTGTCATTAAACTTGGTCAGGAAACTTGTCTAGGTCATTGCTGGGAATAAATCGAACATGGGTCATCTCGGATGAAAAACTAGGTCACATGAGCTAAAAATAGAAAAATCTTGTTAACACTCTAGTGGCTACTGTTGTGATCCAAATATTCTGTTAATTGGTCTGAAAGTTTGTTTTGATGATTTCTAAGTCAAGTTCGAACATGGGTCATCTTGGATGAAAAACTAGGTCACACCTCCCAAATATGGCAAAACCTTGTTAACATTCTAGTGGTCACATTTTTTACTCAATTATCATCAAACTAGGTCAGAATGCTTGTCTAGGTTATTGCTTGGATGAGTTCGAAATCGCATGTGAAACTAGGTCACCGGAGCTAAAAATAGAAAAATCTTGTTAACACTCTAGTTGCTACTGTTTTGATACAAGTATCCTGGAAATTGGTCTGAAAGTTTGTTTTGATGATTTCTAGGTCAAGTTTGAAAATGTGTCACCTGGGTAAAAAACTAGGTCGCACTGCTCAAATATGGATAATCCTTGTTAACACTGTAGTGGTCACATTTTTGACTCACCTGTCATGAGACTTGGTCAGAATGCTTGTCTAGGTAATTGTTTGGATGAGTTTGATAAGTCAGGTGAGCGATCTAGGGCCATCATGGCCCTCTTGTTTTATATTACTCAGTATAAGTGCAGTAGTAGAGGGCTTCTGGGATTAATTTACCCCTAAAAAGCCTTCTGGGATGCACAATTCTCAGGTTCTTACATCCAAATGGATTCATAAAATATAACACCAGCATCATAAATCTTGAACATTCAAAACCCTTGCATTACACAAATGTTTAATTATATCTAAGATAAAACAGTTTTGGATTTGGACTGCTGAATTTTGTTGTTGGACACCTTGCATTATTGATTGGCCACCTAGTGTAAGTTGTTGGACCCCTTTTATTACAGATTCTGCATCTGGACCTTTGAAATTTGAAAATGATGTAAATCCCTGGGTGTGTTTGATATAGTTACCAAATAATGACAATAATATATATTATGTGCATCTGTGTGTGTGTGTGTGTGTGTATCTGTCTGTTTGTCTGTCTTTAACATTTCTGCCAAGAATTTTTACAGACCTGAGTGAACTGAAGAGAAAAAGTTTAAATGTCAATAACTAAGAATAATAATAAGCATGACAAGTTACTTAGTCCATGGTAAAATATGAAGGTGAAAATCATCCATTCTAAAAGTAGATCATTTTTAATGCCTAGGTTATTGTTCTCAAATTGAAAAAAAAAGTTTAAAGAATTGTTTTAGAAATTAAAAAGTGTTTTGGCTGTAAGTGTAATCACTATAAATCTTGGAAATATATAAATATTGTCAGTAACTTAGAGAGTTTAGTTTGGACTTGGTTGATCAATATTATGTCTTGTGTGTATTATTGTTATATGGTTTAAACAAAACCATTAGATTACTGTTGTACTTTCATTAGCAGTTGATAACTTACGGTTATAATTGCCTTGGCGACAAGTCTCCTAGTAGTGAATGTAACAAATTATCTGATTGGTCAGTTCTCTGTTCCATATGGATTCCATGATAAAGTCAATATTGTCTGTTAAAATGACAGGTTATAAAAGCATTATGTGACAAGTGGTCAGTATTGGAAATACAATACAGTGAACCATTCTGATTGTTAGAGACTGTGAGAACTGTCAGGAAATAAGATCTCATTGTAGGAAATTATGAGTAGTTATTATACTCAAATGACCGCTTTGGTAATTATATCTTTCTCTTTGATTCAATTTAACAAAAATTGTCTTCAATTTTAGAGTTTAAGAGGGAACAATTATGATACGAGTCTGTATCATAAAAGCTTTGAATTAGAACTTAATGATAAATATTTATTAAGTGGCCCTTATTATCAAACTATTTTTAATTTGATACTTATTGAAATTATTTTTAATTTGATACTTACATGTTATCATTTTAGATTTAAAGATCCCGTATGTTGTAATTAAAGATGAAACAACACTTAACGAAATTTTATATATGTATATAATTACTCTTTCCAAACATCCAAGAATATGTTAGATATGTACAGCAAATGTTTATTCGCATTGTAAGTAATGATTAAAATTTATATGCAATCATTTCTTAATGAAAAATTTGGCATAGACAATCAGAAAAATGTTTCTAATCACCTCCATTTATGTACTTGAAATGTAAATTCAGTAATATCTTTAAATTTTTGAACTTACAATATTGATAAATCTTCATTTGAGCAGCAGATTTATGATTTAAAACCATAAAAAAATTTATTAATATAGTCATCAAAATCGAGTTTCTGAGTGTGTACCTCATTGTCCATCATTTTACCTCATAGTCCATCATTTTACCTCATTGTCCTTCATTTTAACTCATTGTCCATCATTTTACCTCATTGTCCATCATTTTACCTCATTGAGATATTTTGCTCTGATTAAACCTTTTTGTTAAGCAGCTTCTTTTACAGCTTTTGTTTAGTAATGGCATTGGTTTATGTAGAAGTTTTTTGTCATTTAACAGAAATCAACATGTTGCCTTTTTATTTATCAAGTCTTAACAGGCTTTTCTTGATTTAAGTTCATGTCAACCTTTTTAGACTGACTTTGGTAAAAAAAAAGAGCTAGAATGTCTTTGATTCAATATAAATTGGGTCATGTCACTCATGTGTTTGCAAATCCTTTAATATCTCATCTGTGATAAACATGAAAAAAAATTGACTTTTACTAGGTATTAATTTTGTTAATCATTGATATATGATGTGTTTATTTAACCTTGACCAAGACTCACTTGAGATGATTTTGTTTATCTTTGATACAGACTTACTTGAGTTTATTTTGTTTATCTTTGATAAAGACTTACTTGAGTTTATTTTGTTTATCATTGATAAAGACTTACTTGAATGTATTTTGTTTATCTTTGATATAGACTTACTTGAGTTTATTTTGTTTATCTGTGATATAGACTTACTTGAGTTTATTTTTTATGCCCCCACAAAGTGGGAGCATATAGCGTTGCACTTGTCCGTCCGTCTGTCCGTCCGTACGTCTGTCCGTACGTCCCAAAATCTTGTGAACGCAACTCCTCTTAAACCGGATGGCAGATTTTGCTTAAACTTACAGGGATGAACAACCTTAATGTGTAGATGGTAGTAAAGGAAGGAATTTTTGCTGCGACCAAATTTAACAGAATTATGGCCCTTTATTGATTTTTTCACTATATACTATGTAGAAATTTTGTGAACGCAACTCCTCTTAAACCGGATGGCAGATTTTGCTTAAACTTAAAGGGATGAACAACCTTAATGTGTAGATGGTAGTAAAGGAAGGAATTTTTGCTGCGATCAAATTTAACAGAATTATGGCCCTTTGTTAATTTTTTCACTATATACTATGTAGAAATTTTGTGAATGCAACTCCTTTTAAACCGGATGGCAAATTTTGCTTAAACTTACAGGGAAGAACAACCTAAATGTGTAGATGGTAGTAAAGGAAGGAATTTTTGCCGCGACCTAATTTAACAGAATTATGGCCCTTTGTTGATTTTTAGTTTTCAACTTGTGGCACATGTAGTCTAAAAAATATTTGACCTAGAGTAATAAGATTGACAGAACAGTGGCGTGTGGGGGCATCCGTGTCCTATGGACACATTTCTAGTTTTATCTTTGATAAAGACTAACTTGAGTTTATATTGTTTATCTTTGATAAAGACTAACTTGAGTTTATTTTGTTTATCTTTGACAAAGGTTTACTTGAGTTTATTTTGTTTATCATTGATATAGACTTTTTTGAGTGTATTTTGTTTACCATTCACCATTATATTGCTTATTTGAGCCATAAGAAGAAAAATTTACTTTAAGCAAAGGAAAGAAGTTAAAATATGATAAACATTTGTTTTTGTTGTTGTTTTTTCAGGAGGTCACAAAGCGGCTTTCCTTACCTGCAGACATAAGATTACCTGGACAATTTCTAGCAAAACAGAGTCGAACTCCAGAAGGCCAGCTAAGTCGGCGGTCACGGAGAAAATCCTTGGTATAATAACTAGTTTTAACTGTGTAATAATGAGATTTTATTATCATTTTACATCAATTAATGATGATATGTTTAAGAAATAATGTATCCTAAACTGTGATTTTATTGCTCAATAACATTACTGTTTGGAGTTTGGATGTTGGGAATTATATCACCAGGGCGTAGCCCGAGTGATATAATGATGCTCATCCGAACGACAAACAGTGATGTTATCAAGCAATAAAATCATCGATTTGGATATATTATTTCGATTCTAACACGACATCAACAAATAAATGCTGCCGTACATAATAACAAGCTTAATTGCGCCTGATTTGTTTCCGTACTTATTGTCAGCTCGTCACATTTTTAGTGGGTACGTGACGTGTATAATGATTACGTCACATGTCTAAATATAGAACGTCAAACAGTGATTTTATAGCAAAATAACACACACTTTCGGTTCTTTTACGTTCAATAGGAAAAAATGCGGGTCGTGTTAGAATGATTAATAGTCAATAGAATAGCAAGAAGTACCCATTTTACTAGGAAATTACTGCAATAAAAGGAGTGTCACTTAACTAAAATTTAATAGAATGAAACATAGAACTTTAAACAATTTTTTAGAAGCTAATTATTTATCCACAGTAAAAAACTTTATAGAGAAAATTATACCCCTCCATAAACAAGGGTATTTTCCCCTGAAAGTACTGGTCAAAATTTGCTTATAGTTCTTTAAAACATCATAATGACAGTATAATTGCAATTTGCTGATATTTTAACTAGCTGCCTACAAAATTTCTTTGTGACAGCTGATCTTACGGTCATTTATCTCTCTAATCTGAGTCAGAAATCATTCAGAATTAGTTAAAAGTTAAAAATAGAAATATTTAAAACAGCTTCATTTATGTCTTTTTGTTGCTTTTCGGTTAAAAAACCAGAACAAAAGCAATTGATATATCTATAACCCAAATATTTATGGCACACAAAGTCCGAATACTTATTTTGGGACATACACTTAGGGGAATACAAGTTGGTATCTATATGTGATTGTTTTTGATAAATAGAGGATATTAAATGAGTGTAAGTTTAATACTGAATTTATTGCACGAGTTGAATAAAATTATATTATGCGAGCCTGTGGCGAGCATTATATTATTTTATTCAACGAGTGCAATGAATTCAGTATTGAACTTACACGAATTTAATATTCTATTTATCACATACCAAAAATAAAGACCGTTTAAAGTGAAATAAGAGTTATTTTACATTGACGCGCCTATAGTATAACCTTAACATTTAGCGCGTCTTTACACTATGTTTGTATAACGCTAATGACGTCGCGTCAAAATATATGCACGGCCTTGCAATACCATATTTACGGAGTCGCAAAATCGGCACGGGTGTGTGATAAATATATGTAGGAAACTTATTGCTACATTTTCTTTTAAAATTATTTGTTAATGTTAATTTTAAATCACATTGAAATTTTACTATTTCAGTCTGAAATTGGGTTTGGCAAGATAGAATCATACACAAAACTAGATAAACTGGGTGAGGTAAGTGATATCAAACATGTAAAATGGTTTTAAAGCTAGTTTTAGAAGTCCACTGAACTTTATAAATATGTATAGCATGGGCAGTTTACATATTTATTGTAAGGAATATTGTTAAAGATTAATTCCTATTTATTGTTAGGAATATTGAAAAATATTCATTCCTATTTATTGTTAGGAATATTGAAAAAGATTAATTCCTTTTTATGGTAAGGAATATTGAAAAAGATTTATTCCTATTTATTGTTAGGAATATTGAAAAAGATTAAATCCTATTTATTGTAGTATTGAAAAGATCATTTCCTATTTATTGTTAGGAATATTGAAAAAGATTGTTTCCAAAACACATGTACAAAAGCAGTATGTTTGTTTATTACTTTAAGGGTGAATTGGGCATGCACATAATCATTGCTTAACAGTGAAATGATACTGTTTTGTTATGTTATATTCTGTTTACATACAATGTTCATGTGTGATAAATAACAGACACATGCTATGTTACAATTCTTGAGAATCAACCATAACATCATGGAAACAATATTATTTCATTATTTATAAATTATAAATTCTGTAAAAAAATAACATTATACATAACTTTATACCTTTTAAAGGGTATATCTAAATAAGTATTTCTTAAATGAAAAGCATACAACATACACCAAGCTTTTCTTATTTTTACATGGTATTGTTCATGATCTTGGTTATGTAAATATATAAAATAACCATGCTAGAACCGTTGGATTGTTATCTGTTTGAAGGATTGTGATGATAATAATATGTTATAAGTAGCAAGCCTTTCTGTGCTGTTTGATTCAGACCTTTCACAGTTGGGCACTCAACTATTTTGGATTCTTAAGTCCCCTTAAGTTAACAATGACGTGTTTCAAATTCAAACCAAGAAAATTTTTATTCAAGCAGTCAAAAAAGGATTATCTGATCCCCTTGCAAAAAATCAGTAAGATTGGACATTCTCTTCATCAACCTTGGTAACTTTTAAACTAGCATAGAAAGTTTTGTTGTTTCTGAAAGTTATGAGGAGTTATTTATGATAGGTTTATTGTTATTGTTAAGCTCACATTCTGTTTATTATGATCTCTTTCAATGTGGGATTGGTTAAATGACGTTTTTGGTCTGAAAATGACATAAACATACCATTTAAACAAAACTATACATGTGTATGACTAATACATAATGTCTATGCATACTCTGGTGATCATTCCCAACAAACTTGAGTTGCAAGCTAAATCTAGACCTATCTGTCCAAAGATGCATGTATATTTGGGAAGCTATTATATTGTTCTGTTGGTAAAGATAACTACATCTTTGATTTGAGGGTAAAGGGAAGTCTTAACTCTGTTAATAAGCAAGGGAAAGTCGGAACATTCTAATGTTTGAAAAAACAAACTTAACAAATACTTTCTATTATGGGCATGGGAAAGCCTTATAACATGTTCTGTTGGCAAGGGAAAGCATTTAATAATGGACAAGGAAAACATTTTATTTTGGTTTGTGCACAAGGGCAAGCATTGTACTGTGGACAATGAGCCTTAACTCTGTTCTTTTGGTAAAAGAAAAGCCATAACTGTGGACAATTGAGAGAACAGAGTTACTTTATCCTGTTGTCAAAAAGAAGTGTTGGCTAGGAACAGCTTTGACTTCATTATTTTGGCTTGGAAAAAACATTTGTAAAGGAAAGCATAAATATTTTTGTTTTCTTTGCTATCCTGTGTTCTAATAATCTTGAACAAAGTAATTTGTAGTTTGCAAGTTATTTGTTTCTTCTCCACATAAATCAATGTAAGTAATAATAGATTGAACTGTTGCTAAGGTATTGATGTGTATGACAGTATATTTACCAACAACCCTGTTCAAGACTTGTCAGTAGCAGATGTAATAGTTTCTAATTAACTAAGTAATGACGTATGATAATCTATGACATAGACTAAATTAACACAAAGACCTATTTACCATTGACTTTATGTGACTTTATGATTTATTGACAACCTGTCATTAACATTTTATGCCTTGGTATTATACCATTGTTGTAATCTGTTCCATTAACAGGAGAAATAATGATTTCTTACATAAAATGAAAAAACATCAATTTGTTTGCACTCACAAGAAGTTGACATTTTAGCTCCACTTTCAGTCTGTGTTGTTGTTGACCTTTTTAAGGTTAATCTCTCCCTGAGACCTGGTATTCGTGTTCATCAGCAAAAGAAAACTCATCCTAGAATTCAGATTTGCAAAGTCACACCCTTTTCTTGACTTACTATGTTCTTTTAACCTTATTGTTTATATGTCCATGTCTCAAAAGATATTCAAATATCAAAAATATTCACTCCTAACTTAGAATACCATTTTATTATAAAAAAAAATGGAATGCATTTCTAAAGGCTAAAAAAAAACTGAAAGTTATTTTGCTCAGAATTTTCTTTTTCTTGACAGAAATATGCCTCATTTCCTATTTTGTCTTCAACTACTGAAAACAGTAGTCTCCTCCAAAACAACTAGGACTAGAGCTATGATATTTAGCATGAAATATTGTCTTGTGGACATCTACCAAGATTGTTCTAATTAAAGCCCTGTGTTAAAATTGGCTCTGACCTGGGAGTCATGAGTTTTCCATATATTTACATAAAATATACAAAACTAAAGGGAGACAGCTTAGATATTTGGCAAGAAACAGGTGGCAAGTTTTTTTTACACATTGTCTTTATTCAGAGTTAGTCCTTATACAAGAGAGTTTCTTGATGAAGGTCAATTGTTGATGGAACTTGTAGACATGAATAAATTATTGTAAACCTGTCTTGATGTTGACTTGTATTACTCTTACACCTCTCTTATACCGTTGAAGGATAGTGCTGGTAATAGATGTATTTGAAAGTGTTTAATTTTAAATTTGAAACTAAGTATCAATAGGTGAGGGGAACAGTCTTTTCAGGAATTCATTCTAGTTTTGGTTAAATATCTAACTTGAATTTAGATCTGAGTGCTTGAGTAAAGTAACTAACAGTAAATTATAAGTCTGGAAAGTAAAACTATCTACAGACTGGTGGACTTTATATTGGTATTGCCCTTAGCGCTGATAGATTAAATACATTATTATGTGATAATTACTTTTGTAGATTATATGTTTATATACATTTATATATTATTAATTCTGTCCTGAATTAGTGATGTATGAATAGATATTATTGTGTTGTTGTCCAGTCATTTGCAAGGTTATTTATAGTCCATTTCTAGAATAATAAACTTATGAAACATTCATAATGGGTTTTACAATTTTGAAATTAAAACTTTGGGTTTAAATGCTGTGGGCTAATACTGAGGATTCAGGCTAATCCCCTTTTGTTTTGTGTTGTGTGAACTTACATTCTTTTTGTTTTTACTGTTAAACATGTCGGGGGCTGTAGACTTGTTTCTTGTGAGGAAGTTGTCCAGTTAAGTCATAGAAGGTTTGTGGATCTACTCGTGTTTGAGATAATTCATTGACACCTGATGTATTTTTCCTCCAGCAGTAAAATGGCTTCATTGACACCTGATATATGGTTATTTCAATGTCTGTATGAGCTTTAAGTATCTGCCAGGAGAGCATTGAAAATAAAAGTTAAAATAAGAAAATGATGACATTGTTTGATTGAGTCTGTTCATGAGAGATAGTAGAAATAACCACATCAAGCATCATAATGTATCATATTTTCTCATTTGTATTTTATATGCCAGGACCTGTTTGTGTTTTAAGTGCCAGAACCCATTTGAATTTTAAATGCCCAGACCTATTTGTATTTTAAGTGCCAGGACCTATTTGTATTTAAGTGCCTGGACCTAATTGTATTTAAGTGCCAGGACCTATTTGTATTTAAGTGCCAGGACCTATTTGTATTTAAGTGTCAGAACCAATTTGTATTTTAAGTGCCAGGACCTAATTGTATTTAAGTGCCAGGACCTATTTGTATTTAAGTGCCAGGACATAATTGTATTTAAGTGCCAGGACCTATTTGTATTTAAGTGCCAGGACCTATTTGTATTTAAGTATCAGAACCAATTTGTATTTAAGTGCCAGTAACCATTTCTGTTTTGTAAGTGTAAGGAATAATTTCTTTGTTTAGATGCAAGGAAAACTTTCTAGGGCTGTGCATTGCCAGTTTTTTCTGTCACGATACATATCACGATATTTGTTTTTCAAAACGATGCGATTCACGATATGTATTGCATACTTTGAAGAAATGCGATGCATATTGCGATTCTTATGTTGCGATGTGATACGTATCACGATACTGACTTTCAGACTTAGTATATACAAATTTGGCCATTTGTTTACAGCATAATTACGAATATAATATAAAACTATTACAATAACAAAAAAATAAACTCTTTAACTTGGGTTTCCGATTTTGATCTTTCAAGAATTTACTTTTCTGATTACTTATTGTTAATTATACCATACAACAAATTGATATCTACTATTCTAACACTAAAGTCCACTATTGTAAATATGGCAGTTTAACAATTTCAGTCTAACAAAACACCACTAAAGATTTTTATTGTGAAAAAATAGTAACAAGTGATTTTGAAGAGGCATAGATCTCTTATTATGTTTTTATTATGAACACCAGCCCATTAATATGGAATTGATCAAACTTGGTTAGTTACCGTGAAATGATTGCGCCGTTTAATGATTGCAGACATGGGGAAACGAGATGACAACGATGATATGATAATAGTGGCGCTTGTTCATTGTTTTCATCTGAGCTATTTTTCTTTCTTCAGTCTTTCCAAAAATATGTTTGTCCTTACATTCCTAGAAGATATTGATAGTGTATTGCGATACTTTCCCGCTATATCGATACATCGGGAGGTGAAATATGTATTGCATCGCAATATATTGGAATTTGTAATTTCATTACGATGCATACATGGAGGACAGGGAAGATCGCAGTGCATCGATGAATCGATGAATCGTTACACCTCTAATACTTTCTATTAAAGGGCAATGATTCATTTCTGTTTAAAAGTCATTGCAAAAGTCATAAACATTAAAATGTTGCCATCCTTTATTCTATATAAAACTTATGAATTAGCAAGTAAATAATTGTTTGTTTCCTGGAGGTACAATATCAGTCCATGTAAAAATGAAAATAACAATGTGAGTCATAATTTTCAAAGGAAATTTTTTCAGTTTAATAAATTTTGTTTAAGCATAAATTCTGAAAAAAAATAAACACAGATCAAGTTGCACTTGGATTTATGACTTGCATCTTACTGTTCCATAAAGGATAATAGCAGTATGGAAAAACATATAACAAAAAATCAAGCTTTCAACTATTTTGATACTTCTATATGCCTCTGCTAGTTTATTGAGTGCCAACATTTTGTCAAGAGATCTAGATATTAGATATTGGTACAGTGCAAGTTTCTTATCTGACCAAACTGTATACTTTTGGTAGCTTAAGTTTTTGAATTTTGCTAATGAAATTCCTAACATTTTTGAAATTCAAGGGGGCATGAATTCATTTTACATATTCAGTAGTAAATCAGGGTTTTTTTTTCAACAAGGCACTAGTTCACTATAAAGTGCCAGGCTGTTAAATTGAGAAAGATTGTAATTCAGGTTAGCTAATTATCCCCCGCCGATGGAATCGGGAGGGGGATATAGTTTTGGCGTTGTCCGTCCGTCCATCCGTCCGTCCGTCCTTCCGTCCGTCCGTCCGTCCATCCGTCCGTCCGAATTTCGTTTCCGGAGTAGTTCTCTGCAACTAATGGCTGGAATTCAACGAAACTTTATGGAATGTTGATCAAGCATGTGAAGTTGTGCACCTGGGTATTTTCGTCTGGATATTTTTAGTATTTTTAGAGTTATTGCCCTTGACATAGTAAAACGTCCGAATTTCGTTTCCGGAGTAGTTCTCTGCAACTAATGGCTGGAATTCAACGAAACTTTATGGGAATGTTCATCAGCATGTGAAGTTGTGCACCTGGGTATTTTCTTCTGGAATATTTTTAGTATTTTTTAGAGTTATTGCCCTTGACTTAGTAAAATTTTGTAATTTTCAACTTGTGTCGCATGTAACTCAAAAAGTATTTGACCTAGAGTCATGAAACTTTACAGGAATGTTGATCAGTATGTGTAGTGTGTGTACCTGGGTATTTTCTTCTGGATATTTTTAGCATTTTTAGAGTTTATTGCCCTTGACTTAGTAAAATTTTGTAATTTTCAACTTGTGTCGCATGTAACTCAAAAGTGTTTGACCTAGAGTCATGAAACTTTACAGGAATGTTGATCAGTATGTGTAGTTGTGCACCTGGGTATTTTCGTCCGGATATTTTTACTATTTTTAGAGTTATTGCCCTTGACTCAGTAAAATTTTTGCAATTTTTCAAACTTGTGTCACATGTAACTCAAAAAAGTATTTGACCTAAAGTCATGATACTTTACAGGAATGTTGATCAGCATGTGGTAGTTGTGCACCTGGTATTTTCGTCTGGATTTATTTAGTATTTTTAGAGTTTTTGCCCTTGACTTAGAAACATGATGTTTGCAATTTTCAAACATGTGTCGCATGTTAACTCAAAAAGGATTTGACATAGAGTCATTTAACCTTATTGGAAAGTTCCTTCAGCATATTTAGTTTGTTCCTGGGGTTTCGCTTGTGGATTTATCCAGTATTTGTAGAGTTATTTCCCTTGACTTAGTAAAAACTGTTTCATTATGTTGTTATTTGATCCTTGAGTGCTTGAGTTAGAATCGACCAACTTTTACAGGAATAATGATCAACATCACTAAAGTTACGAATAATGAAGTCTGGAGATTAAGATGTTTTTACATCTAGGTGAGCTATTGTGATCTTCCCCACCGTCCGTCGTCATGCGTCGTCAGCAATTTCTTTAAATAACATCTCTTCAGAAACAAATGACTGCACAGCAACCAAACTTTACAGGAATGATCCTAGGGTGGTCCCCTGCCAAAGTTGATCAAATGGTTCCGGTCTGTTGCATAGCCTTATGTCTTCAGTTGTTGTGTTATAATAACCAGTACTCGGCGGGGGATATAAATTCAACGAATTTGCTTGTTTTTTATTGAACTATTAAGTTTAGTTTCCTGATTTTTTTGTTTTATTGAAATGCAAGTCATAACAAAAGTGGGTTCATCTTCCAGTAATTTTGTACTAATACTTAAGTTGTGTGGTAATTGGATATTTTTGTTTGTAACTTATAGAGCATATATATATATATCACCTACAAAAGATATATAATAAGACATTGATGTTTTTGGTATTACAGGGTACATATGCAACAGTGTTCAAAGGTAAAAGTAGACTAACAGACAATCTGGTGGCCCTTAAAGAGATTCGTCTAGAGCATGAAGAAGGTGCCCCTTGTACAGCCATTAGAGAAGGTAATATTCTGTATTATTTAATATAACACCACTCAGTCAATTTACCTGATGAATAATCTGTGACCTATAAAGTTATACAATTTACAGTCCGTAAATAAATCTCACACATCCATTAGAGAAGGTACCTTTATAATTAGTGAAGATAATTAACTATATAGTCTATTAAATATGGCACACTGCTTGGTGGATTCAGTGGCATAGACTGTATAACTTTTTAAATCACAATAAAACTGTTATTATATAGGAGTTTATCAAATCGGAATGGGTATATGTACCACTCCTTGTATGCCAAACAATATTTGACATACATGTTTTATATATTTTTCAGTGTCATTACTCAGGGAGCTAAAGCATGCAAATATTGTCACTTTACATGATATTGTACACACAGAAAAGTCTCTCACTCTAGTCTTTGAATATTTGGTAAGTATTTTTGTTCTAGTGCTATCAGTTTTAAGAGCAATGTGACTCTCAATGATTCTCACACCATGAAGGACATGTGATGACTATAGTTTTACTTGTAGTGGTAGACCTGAGATGTCTTTCCTTATACCATTCATATATACTATAACAAATGACCTGAATGCTAGCTATACAAGAGAAAGCCATGATTCTGAGCAGGATTCAAACCCATAGAGGCAAATGATTGAGTCAGCAGTGTAAATCACTCAGGCCAATTTGCCAAATGTTGCTAAAATTCACCATGTTACGTGATATCAAGATCAAATAATCCAGATCTATATAGATATATAACTTTAAGAAAAATGTAATTAAGAAAATATAAGAAATTTTTAATATAATATTCTAGATTGTACCATATTTTGGCCTACCTGTGTCCAACCATAAAATCCAAATAAATATATAAATACATGTTTGTCATTCTGAATGAAGAAAGTATATGGCACAATTTGCATGAAGATAGTACATGGCACAATTTTTCACAGAATATTTTAGCTTTATGATCAGCTTTTAGCAGACTTAACTGATTAGATCATACTGCAGTTAAGAAGTACATTTTTGTGTTAAAATTTAGTGTCAGATTTGTATGAAACGATCATGTCTTTTGTTGAAATATTGGATCTTTTCATATATTGCTGTAGTAAAATAGCATTACTACCATTAACCAGCTGGGATCAAAATCTATCAGCCTTTGCCATTAGTGTAGAGCCAGGCCAGCCTGAACATTTGTAGAGTCTGTCCAGGCTTTATTCTGGTGGTAGCTCAAATATTGAAATCCTAAATTTGCAATTGGCTGTTTCAATTTAAAACTTGGCATGTAGAAATTTGAACCAGATGCCTATTATTATATGACGTAAGACTTTAGACCTTCATCTGATTTTCATGAAAATAAAATCAACTGACATATTATTGAATTATTTAATTTCAAAGTAACAAATAAAATAACCTGTCTAAAATATTTCACTTCAATTTGTTTACTGGTAACAGTGAATTGACTTCTGAATTGAATTCTGTAATCTAGTTGTCTATCACACTGTCATGTGTTAAAGTTTATGAACATATACATGTATGTATGTAGTGACTGGCTCTAGTGTAATCAATTTAGGGGTAGTCAGAAATATTTAGTGAATATTTTTACAAAAATCATGACCACTTCATTAATGTACATTTACAAAATACTGCATGTGTAATCATGGTATATTTGGATATTTTGATTTGTAATCACAGACAACAACAGCAGCACTAACCCATTCTATCTATAACAAGGAGTTTCTATATGCTATAATGTACCATGATTCCATGATTTACTTTCATGTCATTTAATCAAAGAGAAGTAAAACACCTTGTTTAAGAATGAGAAATGACTTAAAGAAAATATCTGTATATGTACATGGTACTAATTGGTCAGTTTGTTTCAGGAAAAAGATCTCAAACAGTATATGGATGATTGTGGAAATATCATGAGTATGACCAATGTAAAGGTATGTAAAACATCTCTGATGATTCCTTACAACTAAATATACATATATCATATATATATATATATCACTACATATATCAGTACATATATATATCAGTACATATATATATCACTACATATGCATTGAAAACAACAGAAATTAGTTATTTGACATGAAGCATAGAGTTTAAATGACTATTGGAGAGACACATCATTATCACAGTTATTCTCTAATCAGCATAAAAAATTGGTCTAATTTGTGAAGCTGGCTTTGAGTAACAGCAGGTATGTTAGACAGTTGTGAGGTATATAATATGTTTTAGCCGAAACCATTTAGCTCTGACCCCATATAACTCGGTCTACATGTGTCTTGGGAAATGTGGAAAATGACTCATTTAAGACATTGTCTTTTAAAAAATCATTAAAATACCGTAGTCCATGACTCTTTTCTAGTTTTACAGCTAAACGACATGAGCTATATAGATATATACCAAAACTGTGGTTCATGTACATTACCACAATTTCATTAAATGCTGCTTATATTGTGAAATTAATTTGAACCTAATAGCAAGGTAAATTATTATCATGGGAATGTTAAGTAAATAATTAAAGGTGAAAAGTTTAACTTCATGTTTGTGACAGATAAAGTTATTGGCTGAACTTTCATTATTTTCACAGCTTTTACATCATTAAAGGTTAGGTCCTTGTTCCGAGTTTAGAAACTTAAGTATAAGGTATTATTAATGGGAATTTATTCATTGTCTTCACAGGAATGTTCCTTTGGTGGTCACCTTTAAAAATTGTTCAAAGAATTTAATTCCATGCAGAACTCTGGTTGCCATGGCAACCAAAAGAAAAAACTTTAAATATCTTCTTTTAAAAAACCCAAAGAGCTAGAGCTTAGATATTTGGCATGAAACATCTTCTAGTGAGTGTCTACCAAGTTTGTTCAAATAAAAGCCCTGGGGTCAAAATTGGCCCCGCCCCTGGGGGTCATTGATTTTCCCTATATGCATATAGTAAAAACTTAAAAAATCTTCTTTTAAAGAACCCAAAGAGCTAGAGCTGAGATATTAAGCATGAAACATCTTCTAGTGAGTGTCTACCAAGTTTGTTCAAATTAAAGCCCTGGGGTCAAAATTGGCCCCGCCCCGGGGGTCATTGATTTTCCCTATATGCATATAGTAAAAACTTAAAAAATCTTCTTTTAAAGAACCATAAGAGCTAGAGCTTAGATATTTGGCATGAAACATCTTCTATGGAATGTCTACCAAGTTTGTTCAAATAAAAGCCCTGGGGTCAAAATTGACCCTGCCCCAGGGGGTCATAGATTTTCCCTATATGCATATAGTAAAAACTTAAAAAAATTTCTTTTAAAGAACCCAAAGAGCTAGAGCTTAGATATTAAGCATGAAACATCTTCTAGTGAGTGTCTACCAAGTTTGTTCAAATTAAAGCCCTGGGGTCAAAATTGGCCCCGCCCCGGGGGTCATTGATTTTCCCTATATGCATATGGTAAAAACTTAAAAAATCTTCTTTTAAAGAACCATAAGAGCTAGAGCTTAGATATTTGGCATGAAACATCTTCTAATGAATGTCTACCAAGTTTGTTCAAATAAAATCCCTGGGGTCAAAATTGACCCTGCCCCAGGGGGTCATAGGTTTTCCCTATATGCATATAGTAAAAACTTAAAAAATCTTCTTTTAAAGAACCCAAAGAGCTAGAGCTAAGATATTTAGCATGAAACATCTTCTAATGAGTGTCTACCAAGTTTGTTCAAATAAAAGCTCTGGGGTCAAAATTGGCCCCGCCCCAGGGGTCATTGATTTTCCCTATATGCATATAGTAAAAACTTAAAAAATCTTCTTTTAAAGAACTCAAAGAGCTAGAGCTAAGATATTTAGCATGAAACATGTTCTAATGGGTGTCTACCAAGTATGTTCAAATAAAAGCCCTGGGGTCAAAACTGGCCCCACCCGGGGGGGGGGGTCATTGATTTTCCTTATATGTGTATAGCAAAAACTTAAAAATCTTCTTTGGAAAAACCCAAATAGCTAGAGTTTAGATATTATGCATGAAACATCTTCAAGTAAATATCTACAAAGTTTGTTAAAATAAACGCCCGGGGGTCAAAACTGGCCCTGCCCCAGGGGTGACATTGTTTTTAACTATATGTGTATAGTAAAAACTTTAAAAATCTTCTTTTAAAAAAGCCAATGAGCTAGAACTTAGATGTTTAGCATGAAACATCTTTTTATGGGTGTCTACCAAGTCTGTTCAAATAAACAAATAAAAGCCCTTGGGTAAAAATTGGCCCGGGGGTGGGGGGCCTATATACAGGTGAGCAACCTCAGGGCCATCATGGCCCTCTTGTTGCTAATTTGTGGTATCATGAATTTAACAATGAAAAATGTCTCTAATATATTAAATTTTATTTCTCCAATTTTATTTATAGAACCTAATCTGAAAAGTTGAAAACATATCTGAAGAAATATTGTACTGGTGCTGATGACATTTTGTCTGTCAGTAAAATGACCTTTCATGTCTTTTAATAAAGAATGAAAATTTTCGAGTTGTTGATAATTTTTAAACTTATTTCATATGTCAATGTATAGATAATAAATATGATATTATCTGCAGATATTTTTGTACCAATTATTGCGAGGGTTGGCATATTGTCATAAACTTCATTATTTATTGGCAGATATTTTGTACCAATTGCTCATTATTTTATCTGCAGATATTTTTGTACCAATTGTTGCGAGGGTTAGCATATTGTCATAAACATTATGATTTTATCTGCAGATATTTTTGTACCAATTGTTGCGAGGGTTAGCATATTGTCATAAACATTATGATTTTATCTGCAGATATTTTTGTACCAATTGTTGCGAGGATTCGCATATTGTCATAAACGCCATTATTTTATCTGCAGATATTTTTGTACCAATTGTTGCGAGGGTTAGCATATTGTCATAAACATTATGATTTTATCTGCAGATATTTTTGTACCAATTATTGCGAGGGTTGGCATATTGTCATAAACGTTATGATTTTATCTGCAGATATTTTTGTACCAATTGTTGCGAGGGTTGGCATATTGTCATAAACATCATTATTTTATCTGCAGATATTTTTGTACCAATTATTGCGAGGGTTGGCATATTGTCATAAACGTCAGGTGCTACATAGAGATTTAAAACCTCAAAACCTTCTCATTAATGAACGTGGGGAACTCAAATTAGCTGACTTTGGTAAGTATTATCTTCTTTATTTTGTAAAAAAAGCATCCTGATTACATGGGTATTTATTGAATTATCTCTCACATATACTTTGTTTCAGCAATTATACACATGAGTACTGGTAATTGTCCAAATGATGTGACTTGTAACTTTATTTATATTATATGAATCTTACACTGGCTGCCAGTACAGACCGGAATATCTAGCTTGAGGGTAACTGTTTACAGCGGTAATGAGGCTCTGCCGAGTTTCCGCTAAACAGTAAACCGAGAGCTAGATATTCCCGTCTGTACCAACAGCCGGTGTTTGATTCTTTTTCTTGCATATTACATGTCAATTATTTTCGGAACTGAAATTATAAAAACTGATATTCTCATTATGCACTTTTTTCTTATAGTAGCTTATGAACATACAACTTCATTCATAACGGAAAAAATGACGTCATCCTCAGAACGCGATTCATTCATATAGGGCGCGCGTCAATGACGTCATTTAAAGCACGCGAACTTGTCTTACATGGGGGGGGTGTAAGACAGGGTTTTCTAGCACCGGTGTAAACGGTAGATAATCTTGTCTGAGATGCAAGAAATATTCAGATACCCTGTCAACAAATAAACAAACCTGATGGATATGCATTGATCATTGGCAATACTATTCAGTAACCTAAAATTGTATCAATAATGATTACATACACCATTCACATAGAGAAGCAAAATGAAGGGAAAACACTATAGAACTTATTTGAATCCTTTCCAGCACAAGCAATGTGGCTTATACTACTTTTATTACGACTTAAACCAGTGCCAGGGGGCGTGAGATGTTGAACTTTTACATTTGCTCTCATGAACAGGCTCAGTCACACTAAACTACAGTCTTCATAATTTTGTTGTTTTGAGTGCTTTTGAGGTATCTGTCCTTTTCAAGATTTTCTAACAGGAAATTATGTTAAATTAGTTGACGGAAGTTTTTCATGTATTTATCATGTGTTAATATATTGTTTCTACATTTCTGATTGTAGGTTTAGCAAGAGCCAAGTCTATACCAACAAAAACATATTCCAATGAAGTGGTCACTTTATGGTTAGTTTACTTAGTTAGTTTATACCAATTTATTTTAGTTCAATTGTGATGGAACCTATAAGCTTATTGAAACACTCCTGAATCCATTCCTGATACCAACCAGTTCTAAGCAATGAATGTAAAATTTCTTGGTCTTGCCCCTGACAGGATTTGAACCCAGTGGTCAGCAATCCTTAGATTACTAGTTTGACCTGTTATTTACACGGCCATGTCGCCACAGTTTACTTAGTTGATAGCACTGATACTTTCAGCTGTAAACCAAAGAAAGTTAACTGTCATATTTTATCTGTTACAAATGTTATACTTGTTGAAGATATTTTTGCTGAAGAAATCGACTCAACAAACTTGAAAATTGGGGCTTCCTGGTAATGATTTATCAGGAAGGTCTTGTTTTACAAGCTTTATCATTTTGAATCACATAACTCTAAAAATAAAATAGTCAAGATAAATATTTCACAGTATAGTGTGATAATATATGTTGATTTCAAGTAATGTATAATTTACAGGTATCGGCCACCAGATGTCTTATTGGGCTCCACAGAATACGGCACCCCTATTGATATGTGGTAAATATTCTGTATTTATTTTAGTTCACTTGAGCACAACGCTCAGGAACTTTTTAAACATACATTACAATATAAATGTGTGTAAAATAATAGAAACATTCTATGTTACACTTCTTTGAAGAATCAACTATAAAATTATATATTTTATAGGAATATTTTAGGAATGACTTAATAATGAAATTATGTCCATGTGAACCATGTCCTTAGGTGAACAATTAAGGGTCATCATGGCCCTCTTGTTTTATTTATGCTTTATATAACACCAACATTTGTTAATTTGAGATGCTGAATGGAAAGTGTGCCAAATATTTTCAGATAAGTTTTGTAAAAATGTTGCCGCATATTTTCAGAAATAAAATGTTTATGTAAATAATGCCTAAATGCGTTCTTCTTTTCACAGGGGTGTTGGGTGCATATTTTACGAGATGGCATGTGGGCGGCCATTATTTCCAGGGTCAACGGTAGAGGATGAATTGCATTTAATATTCAAGACTTTAGGGACACCAGATGATAGTATATATCCGGGACTATCTAGTAATGACGAATATTTAACATATAATATACCAGTCTACTCAGCAGAACCTTTAATAAATATAGCACCAAGGTAAAAATTACTCTAAAATCTTGATTAACGTCTAACTACATGTAGCTAAAATGTTGGTTTCAGTCTGTGCCTGAAGTATTGAACAGATGTTGATCTCAGATCTTATTCTACCATTAAAGCTAGAAAATTGCTTCATACCTAATGTGTCATTGTGTCATAAAAACCTGTCTAAATCAAAGATTAAATTTGTTCTGTAAATAACACAGCAGATGTGTTTATTATTATCCATGTCATTGTGGGTTTATGACGGAACGATTTGTGATTGATAAAGTTTTATGATAGGAAAATGTTTGTGTTTGAACTGGTCTGTGGCATTAAGGTAAGTGACAAAGTTTAATGACAAGAAGTATTTTTACTAAGGGATTTTGACAAATGTTTGTGACAAAATGGTTTATGACAAAAAAGGTTTATGACAAAAATATTTATGTGCACTACAAACATATTGATATTTGTTTTTATTTTATTTTACAGACTGGATGGGGATGGTCTGGATTTACTAGCAAAGTTGTTACAAGTATGTTTTTTTTTCCTTCAAAATTTCTAGTTTTCTTTCAAATGCAAATAACAAATGTACTTTCAAAATGCTTATTAACATATGTATGTACCCAATGTACACCGGTTTAAAAAAACAACAAAAAAACAGGTGGTGTAATGGAATGGCACTTGACAAGCATGCAGTGTTCCTCTTTGTCTGAAGCAAACTGCTGCATGTATGGAGAGATTCATATATTACTTGATACTGGTGTTCACCAACATGAGGTATTGTGTTCAAGCATGAACCAGATCTCTAGGTCAAAGTCACATTTAGAGGTCAGAGGAAAATGCTTGTTCAAAGCAAACATACATGCATTGAGAGATTTAAATTAAAAAATGGCACAAATTTTCACCAGTTTGTGGCATACAAAATTTAGGTCCATGTGGCAATGGTCAGTGTCACATGGTCAAGGTCAGATGTACAAAATTTAGGTCCATGTGGCAATGGTCAGTGTCACATGGTCAAGGTCAGATGAAAATAAAAAAATGTGTGTATGGACGATATTATGGTCTTGAATTCAGGGTTTATATCACCAGTGTTAACAATGTGGAAACTGAGTATTGTCAGTATAATTAAGGTCAATAAATGCAAGGTCAGGGTCACCAGAGAAAATTTAAATGTAAACATTTTGTGATACATTTAAAATTTCCATACTTAAAAATGAGATATTTTTGAAATGAGAACAAGGATAAATGTTGCAAAATAGAAGCTTGCAGTTAACAAGTAGGAGAACTGAGTGAAAAGTTCAGTTGGAATATTTTCTGGAAATTTTATTTCATGGATGTATTGCATGGTATTCCTAAGTGAAGAAGAAATGATTGGTGATAATTCTATGTATGGGGTTTTATAAATTTATGACAGACCATTATGCTATAGGTGACTCACATATTTATTGATTTAGTTTAAAGATACATGTACATTCAAGGATCAGCTAGCCCAGAATTTATGGAAGAAGTGACTTCTCCTTCAAGATATTGTCTGCTTTTAATATCAAACTGCAACCACTACAAGAGATATCAACAAGAAACTACTTCTCTGTGTCTCAAACCTATGCAGGGAGAATCACCCGGTTCAACTTGCTTTGATATTTCTTGTTTGATATATTCTGTTTGTCAATATGTTTTGTTATGAAGTATTGTTAATATGAAGAAATATAATTGTAAATGTTATAATAGAAAATATAAACATGTTGAATTTTATTTATGACAGCATTAGAAATGAAGATGTAAAGTTAATAATGATTTATATATTACAGTATCAAGCCAAATTACGTATATCAGCTGCAGAAGGCACCAGACATGCTTTCTTTAACTCTATGGGACCCAGTGTAAATAGATTACCAGATAGTAAGTTGTCTTTATTTTATCTCCATTGCTCAATTCAAATTTAGTTATTTCTTAACCAAGTAATTGGTGAAACAAGGTTAATTGCGCCTTGTCTTCTCTGTTTAAAGGACTAGTTGTACTTGTGTTCATACTGCACTGACCAATACCGATGTGTAACTTGAAAATGACTTGTTGTTTTAGTCTAGTGGTGATGTAAACTTAAGGGCAACTGTTGTCATATAATGGTCATATAATTTACAATAACTGTTGAAATCACCTGTTGACTGAATCATTGTTATATTTGAATTACCTTTCCTGGTTTCAAATCAGGAATTCCCATCTGTAAGACCCTAGACATAGAGACAGTCATTTGAAGCAATCAACCAGCATTTTTGTTACTGATTTACATTAACTCGCACTAAAATTCATCTTTGTTTGAAATATAATATTGCATGAATCATTTTCATAAAGATTTCATGGACTTTATATATGTAATTTTTAGCAGTTATGAGATATCGTAAAAGGGTTTGTGAACTGCGAAAAGGTTCATGAACTTCAAATGTATTGTTTAATTAAACTTGTTTACAAGTCCTCTATATACTTTCAAACACATCAATACAATATATTTGAAAATAACAATTCTGTGAAAATAACAAATAACAATGAGTACGTGACCTGGCGCCAATAACACAACAATGATATTTGTGTTGTCTCAAAATAAAAACAAAATGTCTCCAGCATCGTTCTCTTCAGAGTGTTCTATGCCTTTGAACTATGTTTGTTGTGGTAACCGTAGAATGAAGCCAGTCACCCTTGTGCTACCATCCTCCTCAGAAATGTATTTGAGTCAGCTATTCTCCTCTCAACATTGGTTTAAATTAAAATATAGTGTAAAAATTTCAACTGCACCAATGTTGCATTGTCATGGTTATTAAAGCACATAATTCATGAAGGAAATGCAAATTCTCGATAGAATTAAAACTCACTTCAAGAAATAAAAACACACTTTCAATCAATATCAGTTAAGTTTGAACACTTGTGTTGTATAATTATCATTGTGAAAGTCATATTAGCACCAGATATTGAATATAGGTAGGAAAAATGATGAAATAATACAGAACTTGCTGTATAGGTAAATTGTACTTATATTTCAAACCTTCATTAACTGCATAAATTTACTTGAAATTTTCCTGACGATGGTCATTGCACTTTTACTTCTATTTTAAGTTATTTATTTGAACATGTTTACAGTTTTGATTAAATATTGAAAGTAAATATTTGTTTACAATTAGAAATAAAAGTTAATTTCCTGTTGTTGCTTTTAAGGGATAAACAAATAAGTACTATATTTGTTACAATATTACTGTATGATCTACGTAAACAATTATCTAATTGTTATATATAAATTCTATACTTACAGCAGTGTCAATATTTACTATACCAGGAATAGCTTTACATAGAGACCCTGGTATGAGATCGTCCTCTCTCAGCACATCAGGTATGCCCTCACATAACTTTATTTATTGTTTCTATATAGAATGACTACATGACACCAGGAGTCTAAGATAGCTTACTGCCAGTTTGTTGTTGTTAGAAGTCCATGAGATATTATGATTTATGTGTCTTGGTGCTATATAGCTTTTAACCTATAGCTCTTCAGCGCTTCTTATGTAAAATTCTTCCAAGTATAATTTCCAATAACCGTAAATTATACCATACCCAGACTATGGTATAATTTTCAGTTTTGAAGATCGAAGGAGTAAGTGTTTCTTGGCGGAGCTATAGGTTAAAACAGATACACCATTGGTGCGTTGACGATTTCTGGGTTTGCGTAAAGTGACCTTTCTTATGCAACCTCACTCGACTTCGTCTCGTGAGGTTCAGGCATAAGAAAGGTCACGTGATTATGGTATAATTTACGCAAACCCAGAAATCGTCAACGCAGCAATGGTATATCTATTACTTATGCTGAAATTTGTTTTTGACCAAATAAAGCTCATGTATTATAATATACAATTGTCTAGTACAACTAAGATACAAACTGCCATTTCTGCTAAATGAAATATAAAGTCAAATATCATCATCGTCCTTTTTCTGTCTTTTATGAAAAACTTGGTAAATAAATGAACATTTGAGTGATATATGCCAACCCAAATTCAATACATGACCACATATTTCCTACTATTTCAAAGCATTTAATTCATCAAGTAAGTATGATATGGTGTGAAATCATTTAATACTCAGGGAAAGCTGGAAAGACTAAATATTAGACTGAAAAGCTTCCAAAAACAATACTTCAAGTTTTAGTGACAATATTGATATAACTTCATTTACTTAAAAAAATGTCATGTCTCAGAATTAACATTTAATGAAAAAAATTTTTATCAGAAAAGGGAAAAATGTAAATGATTAATTTGAAAAGGCCCGTGTGATATCAAATGATTTGAAAAGGCCCCTATAATGTTACATGATTTGAGAAGGCCTCTGTAAAATTAAATGATTTTAGAAGGTCCCTATGATATTAAATGATTTGAGACGTTCTCTGGAACATAAATTATTTAAATGATTGGAGAAAGTCCCTATGATATTTAATTATCTGAGAAAGTCCCTATGATATTAAATGATTTGAGATGATCCCTGTGATATTAAATGATTTGAGATGATCCCTGTGATATTAAGTGATTTCAGGAGTTGTTTGTTGCTTGAAGTGACCTAAGATTTCATGCTGTATTAATAACATATATAATCACAAAATTTGACACTGCCAGTGGTAAATGTTCCTCAAGACATATAATCTTTGCTATAATAATCAGTATATATTGTGGCCATCTCCTTTAATGAATTCTGTATATATATAAAAATATGCATCCATGTCAGTCAACAAAAGCATGGCTTTAACACATCTTCATGCTTTTCCTTCAAGCTTGATTTTTCTTTTTAATTAAATTACCTTATAGAGTATCTAGCAGATTTTATTTTCAAAATTGCCTATTTTATTATTTAATGTAGATAAATTTTAAGTTGATAAACTGATAATGCAATATTGATGAAATTCCAAACCATTGTATAAAACAATTTAATATAAAAATCAAAATTTAAGAAAATGATATTTGTTCTTTTACTTTTACAAACATGCCATGTACATGAACAGCAAAAGTTATATTCTCATAACACAAACATGCCATGCACATGAACAGCAAAAGTTATATTCTCATAACACAAAAATGCCATGTACATGAACAGCAAAAGTTATATTCTCATAACACAGATATGTACATGAACAGCAAAAGTTATATTCTCATAACACAAAAATGCCATGTACATGAACAGCAAAAATTATATTCTCATAACACAAACATGTACATGAACAGCAAAAATTATAATCTCATAACACAAACATGCCATGTACATGAACAGCAAAAGTTATACAAAATGTATTCTCATAACACAAACATGCCATGTACATGAACAGCAAAAGTTATATTCTCATAACACAAACATGCCATGTACTTGAACAGCAAAAATTATATTCTCATAACACAAACATGTACATGAACAGCAAAAGTTATATTCTCATAACACAAACATGCCATGTACATGAACAGCAAAAATTATATTCTCATAACACAGACATGTACATGAACAGCAAAAGTTATATTCTCATAACACAAACATGCCATGTACATGAACAGCAAAAGTTATATTCTCATAACACAAACATGTACATGAACAGCAAAAGTTATATTCTCATAACACAAACATGCCATGTACATGAACAGCAAAAGTTATATTCTCATAACACAGACATGCCATGTACATGAACAGCAAAAGTTATATTCTCATAACACAGACATGTACATGGACAGCAAAAGTTATATTCTCATAACACAAACATGCCATGCCATGAACAGCAAAAGTTATATTCTCATAACACAGACATGCCATGTACATGAACAGCAAAAGTTATATTCTCATAACACAAATATCCAATGTACATGAACAGCAAAAGTTATATTCTCATAACACAAATATCCAATGTACATGAACAGCAAAAGTTATATTCTCATAACACAAACATGCCATGCCATGAACAGCAAAAGTTATATTCTCATAACACAAACATGCCATGCCATGAACAGCAAAAGTTATATTCTCATAACACAAACATGCCATGTACATGAACAGCAAAAGTTACATGCTCATTACACAAAAATGCCATGTACATGAACAGCAAAAGTTATATGCTCATAACACAAATATGCCATGTACATGAACAGCAAAAATTATATGCTCATAAATGCCACGAACAGCAAAAATTATATTCTCATAAAACAAACATGCCATGCCATGAACAGCAAAAATTATATTCTCATAACACAAACATGCCATGCCATGAACAGCAAAAGTTATATTCTCATAACACAAACATGCCATGTACATGAACAGCAAAAGTTATATTCTCATAACACAAATATCCAATGTACATGAACAGCAAAAGTTATATTCTCATAACACAAATATCCAATGTACATGAACAGCAAAAGTTATATTCTCATAACACAAACATGCCATGCCATGAACAGCAAAAGTTATATTCTCATAACACAAACATGCCATGTACATGAACAGCAAAAATTATATTCTCATAACATGAACATGCCATGTACATGAACAGCAAAAGTTATATTCTCATAACACAAACATGCCATGTACATGAACAGCAAAAGTTATATTTTCATAACACAGACATGCCGTGCACATGAACAGCAAAAATTATATTCTCATAACACAAACATGCCATGCCATGAACAGCAAAAGTTATGTTGTGGTATCAAAACATTAACAACTGATATATGATATATTTAATTCTAGTGCAAAATCAAACTACATCAGCACATACAGTATTTCTTCTGTTCATTCAGTATGTAGTCCATGTCAATGTTGTTTGCTGTCAATGAATCATGCACATATTTTACTGTAAAACAAATTGTTCACCTTGCAATTCTGCTGTATGTATAGCCTTTATGAATGCATATTAAGGGTTGATTCTTTTCATATCTTATGAATTCCACTGGACTTTGTTAAATTTGATATTGGATTGCAAGTGTCTGATTCAATTTAACTCCACTTTTTTCTTTACTGTCATGACGTGCTTGTCAACATTTGTTAGCCTTTTCCTAAAGATCCATCCTCTAAGAACTATCATGTTTTAACTGAAAGTCATTTTTTGCTTAATTATTTTCTGTTTTTACTTAGAATATTTGCTTTTTCTCAAAGAGTGTCAAAAGTATTCATTTTTAACTTGAAACATGGTTGTCTATCACAGACAGGTTTATCAGAATTGATATGCCCTCTTTTGAATTTTACTGTCATTTTATAATCCAGCACTGAGAAAAGAGAAAAGTGAAGCATGCTGTCCAGGGACAGCTCTAGTTAGACAATGAGTTTACTGTAATTTATTTTATCATATTAGTTTTGAAAAATATTTAAATACTAAAGCTATATGTACTTTTTGTTATTCCAATGAAAATGGAGAACATGTTTTCACTGTGTGGACTTTAATTCGGATATGATAAAATAAAAATGTACAAAAATAACCCACCCTATATTCTGATGCAACATTTTATTTAAAGTTCTGTAGTTTTATTCAATGGTATAAGAATACAAATTTTTCTCCTGTGTGTTATTGAGATTTTAAAATATACTACTTAGTCTGTCTCTATTCCTTTATACAGACATTGCATAGTGAGTAATTTAAAAAGTAATTATTTACAATCAAGGTCTACATATCAGCTGCGTCACGACAAAACCAACATAGTGCGTTTGCGACCAGCATGGATCCAGACCAGCCTGAGCATCTGCGCAGTCTGATCAGGATCCCTTGTAATAGGGTTGATAAGGCAACAGCATGGATCCTGATCAGACTGCGCAGATGCGCAGGCTGGTCTGGATCCATGCTGGTCGCAAACACAATATGTTGGTTTTGTCGTGACATGGCTCATATTATTTTTCTTTATGTCTGTGTAATGATTAAACTAGCATTGTTGTAAATTATCTGTTTTCTCTCGTTACTTTCAGGTAAAATTCGTCGACAGAGTATGCTGTTCTAAAGAAGACATGACTGTCTCACTTCAATTCATATTGATAACATTATGTGTAGTCATATTTGCTATAAGGGGCCTTATTTGAGGGGCATTATACGACCCCTTGAATGGGGTCAAAAATTGACCCTTCTTGTTATGTGATAGTGCTGTTTGTAGGTCCCAAATATGGGCAAATTGTAAACTGTGTAAACATCAGATGAAATATATGTTTGAATGTAGCCCTCAAGCTTGAGGTAAGCCTGTATGATTTCAGATCAGATTTCAGCATAGTAGGTCCGAGGTCAGATTAACCTCATGTTTTAAGCTCAGTCTCTCTGATATAGAGGTCAGCTTCTAATATTTAAAGGGTGGTCTCTAATGTATATAGGGCGGCCTCTAGTGTATATAGGGCGGCCTCTGGTGTATAGAGGGGGACCTCATATGAGAGATCAGACTCGTATGTTTTGTTGTCAACCTCAGATTTTATAGGCCAGCTTAGAGTATTGAGGGTGAGAGATTGCAGAAGGAATGAAGATGGACGCCCTGGTGCTTGGGTCCAATCACTTTTAGAAAATGGATAGAATGCATGGTCATTGTTAATTTCTCCTTTTACCTTTCTAATATACAGCCGAATATGTACTCTATGACCTCTTCTAAAGAATAATAAGTCAAGAAAAACTTTCTGATTTTTACAACACTTCCATTTCATATAACATTACGAAATGCAAATTTACAATCCACCTATATCATTAAATTTTATGTCTTGAACTTCAGTAATGTTATTTTGATATATGTAAGTATACTAGTATATATATATAGGTTTTAATGTGGTCTTCACCTGAAGGTTTGACCATAATGGACATAGAGAACATCAGATAATAATCTTTGCATATCATTTGTGTTAATTCTTGTAAATATATCAGAAACTCAGAATTTTTGTTTTTTAATGTTTGAACATAAGTTGGAGAATGTTTACACTGTAAATAATGATTACTCATGATTTAAAAGGCAAAAAGGCGCATATATTCAAGGTGTAGAAACAGATAATCAAAAATGTTTTGTTGTCTTGTGTATTTTTTTGTCTGATGATGCAGCTAAAGTTTTTATTAAATCATCTCTGTCATTGACAATAACAGAAGACATTATATTTTAAGTTGTACAAATTGTGGACGTTTATGTTAAAGCTTTTTATTCTGAAAACACAAACAAATCTTAATGAGAACATAATATTAAACTGTTGACAGACAGGCTAGTCTGTTACATGTCTTTCCTAGTGTTAAAAGTCACATCAAACTTGTAGGAAAGGAAAACCAATAAGTATTCATATACTGAGAATGGTTTATACCTCATCAGACCACATCATCATAATCAAATGTTGGAATTGTTACAAAATTTAAAAATGCATCAAGTTTTTTGGGGGGTTTTCTTTTTGTCTTGATTACAAAATAGGTTGTGCCTTTCAAAACTTTAACTTTGATTACCGATATGAGTATGACATTTGGCAAAATTATAATTTTGGAAAATGAGGGCTCATTCCTTTAATTGTCATGTTGAAATTGTGATAATGATTACATGGAAATAAGGGCAATAACTCTGAATTTCCAGAATTAAGGGGAATATCTTTCAAAAAAAAATTGTATCATATAAAAATCATTTAATGGATGATTTATAAAACATTTTTGTAACAATGTCATAAGTAAAGATAATGTCTGCAGTACCGGAGTTTTGTTTAAATTATGACTATATATGTTTCATGGTGTTTTTTTTATAACACTCTTTAAAAAATCATTTATCAAAAGTAAAGCAATTTGATAAAAAAAGTAAAGTTCACATAAATCTATGTAGATAGCAACGTCATACACATTGCATTTATGTTTTTCTCTCTCCATTTAACTTAAAGGATAATCATAATCTAAACATTGTTAAATGGCCAGGAATAACCATGATTACATGTGACTGTTTTGTATCGTGAAAACACGTGATATAAAATATGTGTCCTATTGTATCTTATGTATAATTTGTAGTGTACAGAGGTGAAGAAAATCAACATTTTAAGATATTTTATGTACATAGTTCTATAAGAAATACAACTTGCTTTATTTATATGTGTATTTATGTATTATTTACAGCTTTTTTTTGTTGATTTTGTTTTTGTTTGCTCGCATATTTTTGTACATTAATTGTTTATTATTTATACGTAGATTATTATTGGAGGAAAAATTCTGCTTTTTAGACAGATTTTTAATTTTGAGGAAAATTTTTATCAGAATAATGATAATTTTGACACTAGATTTTGTGACTGAGATTATGTCTATAACAATGTTTGCATTAGAGATTGTTTTAGACTTACGAGGCTAAATTAGGCATGTTGATATTATATGTAATGTGTCATTGCCTATTTCTTTATGATATTATAAAATAAAGGTGACAACACATTAATATTTGATTAAATTGTGAACATGTTTAAACTTTAGGACTTAATAAAAACAAACCAAACATTTTACAGTGAAAACTACTTTCTTTGTTCTACCTTTAATCTATTTTATTTTCTATTTCGTAAAGTTTGCGTGATTATGATTCTTTTGAAAATTCATAATCTGTAGGTAGAATAATGTAATAAAAAGTTAGAGTTGAGCTAGTTTTATTTATGTTAATGGTCTTATGTTTTTCATAAAAAATAGGGCATTTAATGTGACCCACGGTGCTAGCTACCCTAAATGACCTTGACCTCAAATCTAATGTTATAAAATTATAGGGGTTCAACTGAGGTTTTTTGACATGATGGGACCTGACATTATTTTTGAGATAAATGTTCCATTTGATGTATGTCTATATGAATAACCTGTGTGGAAAATTTCAGAATATTCGCTCACTCCTTTTTCCAAGATAATAATTCTAATTGAAAAATGACCTAAATTTGAAATGACTAGCGATGCTTTTAACTAAAATCGGGATAAATATAGCGCAAAAATATGATTTTCAATTTATTTCTTAGTAAATTTTTTAATTATCTTTTGCAGATCATTCTGTTTTAAGTGTCCTGACTGATTAATGTAGGGATATTCAAATTTTTAAGATTTTGGACCTCGGTTGAGTTTCTTTGAAGGAAAATACCTAATGTTAAATTGTAGGTGTAACATTGGTTAATTCCTATGTTAATTGTGGCCAATGATAGAGCTTCATTTCAATCTCAGTCAAACTATCTCAGACATCAATCTGAAATTTTTAACTTAGATACAGCTTTCCTAAGTAGCCCATATTTTGTGATAATTTTTATAAATGTATGTTTGTTTTTGAGATTTTTTCTTTATACAAGCTTTCTATAAAGACAATGTCATGAATATTTACAATATCTGCAGGGTACTTGCAATCATGTTAACATATTTTTAATTTTTTTGCCATCAAAATGCTGGTTATTTCATTATGGATACTAGGATTTTTAACTACATATAGTATGATATATAGAGGGTTAAATAAATGTGAAAATTCTGTCAATCACACTGTCATGCTGTTTTCTTTCTTTTTTTCTATTTTGTAATAATCGAGTCCATTATTATTACAAAAATAATTTAACACTGTTGTCATTGTGCAGGGAACAGTATGGGTTTCAGATAAGTAGAAATATAATCCTGGTTTTGTTTGCTCATGACTTACATGTATATTGGAAGGAGTGGAAACTCAGTACTGAGCTACATGTAATATGTTGTTGTACAGATGTTCACTGAGTCACCATCAAATCAATGAAAATAAATTCAAGATGGCAGAGATCGTCTTGAAGATATTGTGTCCTGATTGTGACATTATAGAAGCTTATTTTAATTATTTATATATAGACATACAGATTTATTATCATACTATTGATTTGAGCTATAACATTACTACTACCTTACAGTAAGTCAGGAGAACATCACAACATTAGGTTTAAAAGTAGCCATTTTCATGAAAAATTATCCACTATACAGGTAAACACACAACAACGTATTTCAACATTTTGCATCTGAATATCAGTTTCCATTCCATTCAATAAAAGTCATAATTTGTTTTGAAAGAGGAAAAAAACATAGCCCTTATTTTGTTTTAAATCAGAACTATTGCAGGCTGTGATTTTGTAAGAAAATAATTGGCATTATAATTATTAGAATCTAAATTTGAAAATCACACAGTATTGTATAATTCTTAACATCAGATCAAAATACAAAACTTTCAGCAACTTTGTGGTTTTATGGATATATTTCATTTTAAAAAACATAGTTGCTAATATAGTTGCTAATTAATGAACAAACATGTGATTTTGATTGCACTAAGTGTACATTTATTTAACTATACAAGTGTATAGCCAAATCTTCATTATTGATTAGTACAAATTTTTTAAATTACAAGTTACTAACATAAGTTAAAAGTTTATTAAGTTTATGTGTGTCTGTACTCTAGTGCTTGAGAGTACCTGGTACAGATGGACTCCTGTTAACCCTTAAACTTGACTGAACTTACCCATGTGACCAGTGCAGACCATGAGCAGCCTGCATATATGTGCCGTCTGAACATGGTCTGCACTGGTCACTGATCAGTCAGTACATACAATATATTTTGAAATTCACCCTAAAAATAACAAATGGTTTAGTCCAGATTGAAAGATGGACTACTCCATTTAATAGATTTATTATGGTTAAAATTTAAATTAAAAATCAACTACATGTGCATTATGTATGTACAATGTACGTAGATTTAGAAATCTTATAGCTGTGTATACATCTGAAAACAAAACTTTTTCACATTTGCTATATATATCAGTATATTATAATACTGGACGTTTGTAACGTCATTTTTCATTGGATAATCGTAACGTTTATATAGTTTTATATACACGGCTGCTGTCGATTCATGAAGAAATTTTTACTCTTTTTCTCTGCTGTATTATAAATTCGTTATAAAGATTGTTGACAGGTTATATGACCATATATAAACGGCTGTTTGCAATATAACCCTCGCCTAGCGGCTCAGGTTATAGTTACAAACAGCCGTTTATATATGGCCATATAACCTGTCAACAATCTTTATAACTAATAATATATGGTTAATTAGTTTAACTTATTAAGGTAAAGTACAAAAGTATTTATATAACAGATTATTTTGAATTCCTCTTGTATATATCATAAACATGTTATAACATACTTTATTGTATAGAAAACAAGTTTTGACAATCTATAAGTGATTTTTTATGACCTGTGCTTTATGATAATTTTATACTTGTATTTTGAAAGTGCTGAATTTATTTGAGAAAATGGAGGGATAGAAACTTTAAGATGCGGTTTCAGGCTGTAATATTCCAGTTATTTGTTGTTTTTTGTAGCTTGTTTACTTAGAAAGCTTTATGTTGTTACAACATATTATTATTTATGACAATAGAAATTAGCTTTATTTGCGCCCGTTGCGTAGATACCAAAAGAAAACGGTAATTGATCCAAAAATGTTATGGACAAATATATTGATGTTTTTTTATATCATGTTTATGTTCAGTCAATATCTGTTTTGCTTATTACAAGAAGTAGCGACTATATTGACCTGTAGACAGGCTCATGTCTTCATCCGTTTTCTTTGATCCTGTCATTATATAGTTCAGTTTTTGAAATATTTGAAAATTTTAAATACAAACAAGATTACTGGTATATGTATTCTACGTACAAACCTGAAGAATTACAATACTTGAAATAGTTAAGGATCTTGTCAGAGTTCACATTTTATTGAGTGTTTAGTTTATAGGTTTGAATTACTTAAGGATTTATGAGCCTGCTTTATGGTTTACATGACAAGAAACTTCTGTCTAAATTATACACCTGGTTAATGTCTTAAAAGAAAGTCTTTTTTTCTGGTTATTTGTGTGAAACACATATACTTAAGCCATACTGCAAGTTATGAACATAGACTGTGTAACTGTTTATTGGCTCACTTTTTAGAACAGGCACAATGTATTCATTTGTTTAATATTTAGTATTCACACTATGATTGTATTTAACTTATAGATAAGGTAACTTATATAAGCTATCCAAAATCATAGATAAACCAATGTTCTGTTATTGTATAATGTCCCAAGCTACTGTCATTTTCTGTTAAATTTCCCTGCTACTGTAAAATTTGGATATACCCTGCCTTTTATATTCACCACTTGTCCCATGGATAGCTAGCTTCATTTATATCAGACTTAATAATAACAAAAATATAGATCAGTGTCATGGGAACTGATAATAAGATTTTTATAAGTTAAATATGGCACCTCTCTCAATCCAACTCGACTCTGACACTTGTTTTTGCTTCTACTGCACTATTTACGTTATACCTGTAACAATTATTAATATGGTCTCACCTGGACATTTACAGAAAATTAGAGTAGCTAATATTATATGTTATGTAATGATGTTGTTATATGATTATTTTCCTGCAAATTGTTTTGTAATAAATTTTTACAAAAGAGAGGGGAGTTGTATTACAAGTTTAAAGAGCTAGTTGTCATGGTGAGGATTTCATGAATGCAGCGCGTCTAAATCATGTCAACAAAATATTTAGTTTATGAGACAATGTAGATCATTGTGTCCATAAAGTGTCTACATGATGTAGGTAATCTTGAAAGTGTCTACATGATGTAAGTAATCTTTAAAGTGTCTACATGATGTAGGTAATCTTTAAAGGGTCTACATGATGTAGGTAATCTTTAAAGTGTCTACATGATGTAGGTAATCTTTAAAGTGTCTACATGATGTAGGTAATCTTTAAAGTGTCTACAGGATGTAGGTTATCTTTAAAGTGTCTACACGATGTAGGTTATCTTTAAAGTGTCTACACGATGTAGGTAATATTTAAAGTGTCTACACGATGTAGGTAATCTTTAAAGTGTCTACACGATGTAGGTAATCTTTAAAGTGTCTACATGATGTAGGTAATCTTTAAAGTGTCTACACGATGTAGGTAATCTTTAAAGTGTCTACATGATGTAGGTAATCTTAAAAGTGTCTACACGATGTAGGTAATCTTTAAAGTGTCTACACGATGTAGGTAATCTTTAAAGTGTCTATATGAAGTAAAGATTTGTGCCATTTGTATATTATATCATTTTTTTCTGATAACAAAGAACGGAAGAAAGACTGTCATATCATATTTTTTTCTAGTATTTTTGTGCTCATGTCTCACAGATTGTCAGAAAGGGTACACAGAGTGTTCCCAACACTGTATTCATGATTCAATAAATAATCTGTAATAACACAATAACAATTTGTTGTTTTCCTTCTTATTGTCCACATGGATACAGATTTACATTAGAATTTCTCCATGGAAGTTTAAGACATTTACCAACTTTCATGTATGATTATACATCTAAAAAGAATATTATCTCAACATAAGTTTTATTGTATATGGAATAAAACAAGGGACTTTGATATTGTTATCCTCTGTTGTAAGATACAAATTACTTTACTGAAGTATTGAAGTAATCTGGAGTTACAGCTGAATTTGGTATCGTGACTTGCAAAATTATTTCCCTACAAATAGAAATAGAGTCAAACAGCTCTAATAGTAAATATCCTTGTAGATGTTGTTTAAACAAATTGTGGATAATGACAAACAACGGACAACTTGCCATCCTTAAAGATCTCCTCTGAGAACTTTGTTATGCAAAAACAATAACAAATAAGACTAAAATAGAAATTATTTATTGAACATTAATATAACATTGGAAAACATGCTCACATCATTTAACAAATACCAACTGACAATCATTCCATTAAAATAAATAAAAAAACACAGTAAAAACGTTTACAATATTACAAATTACACGAGACAGACTCTAGTCTCCATAGCTTGTATTCTAAAAAATAGAAAAATTCCTAAGATGTTAAAAATGGGTAAAAGCCAAATTTATTAAATGAATTAGCTACAAAAATGGTCAGGTTTTTGAAATACATTGTATAGGTACCCCCTATCCATTTTCGGAAAATAACTAGGAAGAAGCTGTGTAATTTTCAGAAATAAAATGTTGCATTGTTTAAAATTCTCTCAAGAACTATGAAAATATCGTGGAAAAGTTTACTTTATACCTAATAAAAATAGTGAGTTGTAGTAACTATAAAGTTTACTTGGAACAAGAAATGGTTGTCGGTGTTGTGAAAGGGAAATATTATTCACTAAAATCATTATGTAAAAATCACCTTCAAAAGTTCATTATTTCTGTGGGTGTAATTTTTGTAAGATATCCCTATAGTCAGTCTAAATTCTAAAATCATGAGTGTATTTTTTTTATGAAATAAATGTCAAAATCATGTCATGGCTACAGGATTGCCTAAATTTCCATATCCCATTAAAGTAAATATTCCCAGAGTAAAAAGATTAAAAAGTATAATAAGAATAAACACAGAGGTAATAAAAATAATAGAGGAGAGTTGAGCTATTAAAATGCTGAGCTTTATAAGAACAACAATAAAGATATGTAAAATGATGAACCATCTCCAAATTGAATGCTGCATGAAATAAAATACTTTGGAAAGATAAATAAGGACGATACCTGATATAAGTGTTATACTGAAAACATGAGGAAGAAACCTGGAGGGAGGGAGACTGATTTGGAAGAGGAAAATAACAAGACAAAAATACAGTGTAAATACTGCGCAATTACCTTACAAAAATAGGCTATTTTGATCTTCATCTTAAGCAAAATTGGTATCTTTAACCATCTATCAAAGAATGGATTAAAATCTGAATGAACAAGTTTGTCAAATTACCCTTAAGTTGTCCTGAGCAATTTGAGAATAATACAAAATAATTGGGCACATTGCATGATTGTTTGGTATAAAGTTCATGTACAAAATGTACAATGGGGACAATACTTGTTAATTTATACGGTAACAGGATAGGAGATCAGAGCTGGAACAGTAGAACCCATGTATAACAATGCTCCAGGTGAACCTAGAACATTATAGGAAGAAGCACTTGAAGATACATGTAGGACCTCTCAATGATGTAAAACACACAATCATACAAAATGCAGTTTTAAGATATAAAATCCTAAACAGGGTTTTTATTTTATATACAAACAGTATTGTTTTAACACTATATTTTACATTCCTAAAATGCACACTATTTATTTAAAATTCATACAGTCATGCAAAATAAAAATTGTAATATTCAAATTAATTTTCAATTAACAAAATGAAAAAAGATGATATGTTCAAAGGCAATTTTTCAAAGTATTTTTTTTTCTATATCAACATTCAATAAAGCTTCTTTAGATAAAATATTAAAATTATGTGTGTCATTAATTGAACTTGTATTGAATTTCTGAATGTTTATATATCAATTAATGTACTAACATAAACCAGGTAATCATAAAGTCTGTCCGAAACTGGACATGTTGAAATAGATACATTACTAATGCTACAAGCTTTCTAATGTAAGAGTTTTGTCTAATGTGAGCATTTAACATAGACAGGAATGTATTAATTATACATGTACTAGTAACAAAAATAAAATAAAAATAAACTACAAGAATGTAAAAGTAAGGAGCCTCAAATGATTTTCATGGTTAACCTCAAATTTATCATGATGAGCTCAACTCAAGCTATTGAAACAATCTATTTCTTTACATGTGATGAATTAAAAGTATGGAAATATTGTTGCGAAAAGTAAGTTATTTCTGTATACATTAACTTTACTTCAAACTTCAGTAAAATGAAAGAGGTTACTACCTGTAATTCCTCTGTAAAAAGAAAGAAAGAAAAAAACCTGTCCTAAAATTATTCTGTATGATAGCACTATTGGCAACTTTCAAGTTAAAACATACAGGTTTTTGTTAATTTTGTATATACCACATCGTCGAATACCCATGTTCGATTAACATGTACTCAACAGTGGGTAAAATGAATCAAATTTGGTCGATATACAGCAACAGGTGCATAAAATATCAACCAATGAAATCCTGTTTAGCAAATTTTTTATTCTTCTACTGCAAAGGTAAACAACTATCAGAAACAAAATAGCAGCGCACATGGTGTAATCCTGTTTCATGTGTCTTGCCAATATTGAAGGCAAACTATCCCAAACTTAATTATTCCACAAGCAATGACCACAATAGTAATATTTTTTCAAGACAAATGTCGTATAGAATGAGCGTTTTGATTGGTATTAATCGCCTCTTATCGACTGGATATCAGTGAAAAACCCCACAGCTGATAAATGTTAAATGGTTCGGTCGTGGGTATCCAACAATGTGTATAACAGATATGTACTCAACCATAACTTAATTAGAGGTAGCTTACAACAACAACAACAAAGTGACAATAATATAAGCATCTCAAATGCAGACATTAAAATATCCTAAATAATTCACAAAATACAGTTAATAGAAATTTCACTACAAAAGATATCATGTGCCAATCATGTTAGATAATCACAGAGAACAAGTGTGTGAAGTTTCAATCCATTCCCAGCAGTAGTTATGGAGATACCAGCTTACACGCAAAAACTTAACCACAGGGAAGCCGAAGCTGACAAATGGCTGACTGCATTATTCTATTCTGCGAATAGTCAAGCTAAAAATAAGCATTGAGACCCAACTTGTTTTAATCCCCTAGCTTTAATCCCTTGATTTTTTTTCTTCCTAACATTATAATTTCTAAATGTTCGGTTTCAGTTTGAATTTATTTACTCTTGTGTTAGTATTTAAGTACTTACATTTAACAAAGTTAAGTCACACAAAATGTTTAAAATGGAAGAGAGTTTACAACAAAAATAAAGAGAGCATGGCCATTTTATTTCTTACTCTAGGATAATAATATAAAGAACATAAAAAGTATTAAATAACAAATAAGTCTGATAATACTAAGTGTCAACTGATATCAAATTACCCTTATAAATATCTCAGATATAATATCTAGTTGGACTATAAAATATCAAATTATAACAGAATTATAACAGAACTCCAGGCATTTAATCTGTAACTTTCATCACTGTTCATTTCGTACACAAAACTCCATAACTTTATTTCTAAAAATCATTAAAAAAATCAAATATACTTCACCCCCTACCACTAATATACTGAATACACAGATAAGTCTCTAAATATTGTAAATGCAGTATTGTTTACCTGTTTTCTAAAATAAACAACAATGGAACAACAACAATACACAAGTAGTTGCAAAAATCAACAATTTGTAAGACAGCAGCACCAGTCAGAGAATAATAAAAACTGGAATTTGTTTTAGTCCCTATCCTTACTAGTACCTCTCAAATAATGATAAAAGTTCAGCCCACATGTATAATTAATTGAGCCGCATCATGACAAAACCAACATAGTGCGTTTGCGACCAGCATGGATCCAGACCAGCCTGCGCATCCGCGCAGTCTGATCAGGATCCATGCTGTTTGCTTACAAACCCTATAACAAGTAGAGAAACTGATAGCGAACAGCATGGATCCTGATCAGACTGCGCGGATGCGCAGGCTGGTCTGGATCCATGCTGGTCGCAAACAATTATGTTGGTTTTGTCGTGACACGGCTCAATTAGTTATAGGAACAAGTATAGCATGTAAAGCTAAATGGAACATCTCGGGTATGGAACATCCCAGGTATGAAACTGAAACTTGGATAAGTGATCCTAATAAAATGTTTGAATAGTTTATTTATACTGTGTTAAATCTAAAATGATAATGGTTTAAGAAATAAATCTTAAACAGGTAAAATATAAAGAAATGATTAGATATTTACATGCTTCACTAAGAGTCATGCATGTCATTAAAACATTATTTCATCAACAAAAATGCTGGGGTGTGCACAGTAAAATTTGAAAAGATTGAATGAATTCTAGCATTTTAAATGCATGTATAAAATGATGTATACAAGGAAAGAAGATTCAATTGGAAAATTCATCTGCCACGATGAAAAACTGTAACTATGTTCTCAATGTCATTCATTGGTTTAATATTCATTTTTTTATCTTGTGTCACTAGACATACAGCATGGTAAGTCAGATAAAATCATCGTAAGTATGAACACAAGTTTAAATGAATACTTTTTCTGAAACATTCTGAAAATTCTGAGCTCAAATTTAATTCCTTGTCTAATTTAAATCTCCAATGCAGACATTAAAATATTATCCTAAATAATTCACAGATTCAGGATTATCTCCCTTTGTTTCTTGTAAAGAGATCATTTCAGTGTTTCCTCCCTTTGACAATGTCTCTAGCTTATAACACTCCACTACTGTAAAGTCAATATACTTAAAAGTCAATATACCACTAGTGTACAATCTAGACTGAAATAGAAATAGTTTTCAGAACACATCAAGTTTAGAACTACATTTTACAGAACCCAGCTCAGGTGACAGAGAGGCTAATGTTTACATATATTCTAAATATCAGCTGATCAGTAAACCTAAAACAATATTATCATTATCAACTAAATAATATTTTATCTTTTAATAAAAGCGTAACAAAATCTTTAAAACAAAGTTTTAAGATTATGTGGTTTTCTGAGACAAATGCAAATTCAACCTTGGATCAACTCCATGACTTACATAATATACACTAGCAAAAGGAGGAAAAGAGAGATCATCTAAAATATTTTTTGAGACTATATACAGTTTGTATTAAAGCCAGGGAATGTATGGGTGTAAAAGACTGTGATTTATATATACATATATTTCATGTAAGCAGCCATTTCTCTTATATTCTCATAAAAGTTAACTTGTTTAACTGTTACTAACTTCCTACAATCTTTATATGTGTCTCTAACTTGACAGGCTAATTCCTGAAAATTGAAGCACTGTTGTGCTTTGTTCTTGTACCTTGACATGTTGTTACAATGTTGCATTAAAAATCTTATTGTCTTATTAACTTCTGGTGCCAAGATTTTGACTTAATATAAAAAGAATTTCATTGTAAATTTTTCTTGTCATGTTTCAATACCATGGACTACTGAATATCCGAGACAGAGTATATATAATATATGGCAAGTATTTTTAGTTTGACATTAGGACATATATACATGTATATATTACATTATAACTAGTTATCAGGCATGAGGTTGAACATTCCCAATAATTGGAAACAAGTTTCAAAAATAGATAATTTCATTAATCAATTCTGAATAAAGAGACAAAATCAACCAATGACACTACTGCATTTGAAGACTGGTTTGCAATCTGAGAGTTCAATACTAGGAGCAGAATATTTCTGCTTCTTTCACAACAAAAATTGATAAAATTCTCAAAAAAGAAATACTAAAATGCAACCACCTTGTTTAAAGCACAATACACTTACACAATATAACTGGAAAGACATTTATTCTATTTTGATCAGCCTTTATATGTCATAAAAAATGTCCATGTGTATGCTAATACATTAAAATATGTGAAACTGTAGCAATAAAAACATACACACAAATGCATCAACACTTCTACAATGGCAAGTCAGCAATTATTGATGATCATTTAATCCTGTACATTTTTAATTCATTGACACTTTTCATTTTTCCCGAAAAAATAAAGGTATAAATACCAAAAACATATAACTAAAGAAATTCTAATAATTGTTTAAACTAGATTTAACATGCTTAAAAGATAGTTTGTGAAAATCAATTAAAATGAAAAAAAAAAGTCTTAAATAATATTTCACTATATTACAAGATAATATCAATCTGAATGCCTTACATAATGTAAGTAAATTTTAAGAGGTAAACAGTTTATTTTAGCTCCCTTTATCACCTTAATATCAGTTAGTGTCAGTTATCTAATCCCTTAACCTGCAGATCTTATGCAACAAATTTTCCTAGCTATAAATTTGGAATGGTCCATTCCATATTTAAGGGATTTTAAATTTTCAATATCAAAATACAAAAACCAAACCACCAGAGCCTGGTCCAAAGGAACAGATGTGCTCTATAACAGTGGTGAAAGCTAATCCTTTCTGGTTCCAGCAGGTTAGAGATTAACAACACAAAAACAAAACCCCATCCCAAAAATACATTTCGCCTCTTTATAAATTAAACTTCTTTTTAATTGGATTCAATTCCCTCAAATTAGTATTATCAATGATGTCAAGTTAATTAAACTAATGAAAAAAGGTAAATATATTGTGGTATCATGTTATAAAAACCTAAATGAGAATCTATACAAAACATTCTAGACATTATCACTATCTTAGCATTAAAATACAAAATATCTATTATACATGAACATCCACAAAGTAAAACCACAGAAAGATTGCACATTTCAGGCAAGTTCTTGTTGTTACTCAAATAAATCTACTGTCACAATATAAACAATGTTTCATAGCCAATGGCTTTCAGACCAGTCTCTTTTTCAAACTCTGTCATTGGTCAATTTTCAAATACAAACTTTGAAAGAGCCAATAAAATGAAAGAGTTACAGACCAGTCTAAAATTAAAATTTTCATAGCCATTCAACTTTCCAATGGCAATGAATAACTTCATGTATAAATTAATTCCAAGTATTCACACTAAAACAAACATATATAAAAACCTCCTTACTCCATTTGACATGTTTCGGCTAGACGTAAAAACGTTTCAATACAAATTCTAACAAATTTTCTAGTTTACTGTTTATACAAACAAATGGATGAAAAACACTGTCAATGGTAATATTGCTTAACCAAATAAGGAGGAAAGGGAGAGACTAAAATGGGCACGATATGGCAGAAGTTCTATCGCAGATCACTGATGGCTGCCTTAGAACCGAACACGGAGATGAGTTGTTCTTCATAACCATCTATACTTCTCTTCATAATATCCATACATGGACCTAGCAGTCGTTCAAATGCTTGTACATCTAATACTGTAATATACCAACACACAAAAAATGTCAGCAAATTTTTTTTCCCATCCAATTAATCATTGTAACTTGGTACATAAAATACAAATAACAGGACATGTTAGAAATGATAAATCATTATACAGTAATATATCACAAAACATGCTGTACTATTTAAAAATTATACATGTACATGATATATAAATCATGAAAAAAGATCAATTAAAAAGACACCTTAGAGGCATTAAACTTTAATTGATGGCCTTATATCAACTTTCTTGATACATTTTGAAAACAAAATTTCATTTTTTTTTTTGTAAGAATAGCAAAATTTCTTCCTTTCAAAAAATAAAAGGCAGTTAACTGTTTTTGTTCAGCAGATATGCTCACTTTCTTTAAAATCTAGACCCAGTAAGTTATTAAACTGTTATCAAGCCTTCTCCCTACTGACATACATTATGTATCTTAGATATAGCGGATGAGATAAGAGACTTAATATACCTTAAACATTTTTTTTGATAAGGATATTATTTTATGTGAACTACTTCAATCAAAGGTCATCATTACTTTATTATCATAAATTTATTAAACATAATACTCTAGTAAGTTGTAAAGAAGGAAATGAACAATAATTCAACTCAAATCCTACTCCACAGTGTCCTGTTCTTCTTATGTCAAGTACTAAAGACATTGTTATATTGTACATAAAATCAAGATTTGTTTCACTGACACATATAAGATAATAAACAGTATGTATCAGTTTTATTTCACATTTCTATATTAACCAAGTGTAACAAAATCCTGAAATGATATTGTTTGTTTTAGGTATGTAACAAGCCTAGAAAGTTTATGTAACTATTTTCCTGGAACTGTAGAATTTGTATATTAATATAAGATTTTAACATATATCAAATATATCCAGAATTTGAACCTTTGTCTGAGATTTACGACACCATTATCAACATATTTAAGCTCCTTTGTACAACTAAGTGGCCAAGAAGTAAATATAAATCAAATGGGGTTTAGATCCAATTATTTGACTACCTTCAATTTTTTTCTCATTCTTTGTGTTAATGAACTTGTATTTCTTGAAGAATGAAGACTAAAGTTCAACTTGTGACAACAGGAAGGAAGATATTTAATTTGTTATAATATTTCATTATAGATTAAGCACTTACCTGCTAATCTAGTTTTTGTAACAGCATATACTGTAGCTGCTCTTGGCTTATGAGTTAACAAGGCAAGTTCTGAAATAGTCAAATAGTTCATTTGCTTACTAAACTAGGCTGACTAGGCTAACAATCAATCAAAATATATTTAATTAAGAAAAGTAATTTAATTACAAAACACAAACATGATGCTGTAATCATAATTGTCCTTTTTAAACAAGGACTATAGGGACTATCATTTATTATCACAAAACAATCTGATATGACCTGACTGCCATATGAGTACATGACAATTCCTAAGATAAAACCTAAACATACAACACCTTTTCTAAAGACCACAATTTTCATCTATTTTGTTAATCAAAAGAACACCGCTGCAAATTCATCTGTATTGATAGAGAAAGTAAAGTAAGGATTCTAAATTTCCTACAACTGCTCACTAGAGAAAATTTCACTTCATATCTATACTATCACAGTCAATCATACTTGTCTTCTTGTATGAGAAATAGATTTAATACCGTCCTTAATTAAACAGGTCCTTAATTCAACAACCTCAAGTTCATAAGGACCTAAAACATTCCTTACTGAAAAAAAACCAAAATTACACACAGATTTATACCATATACACCAGCTAACACCCTCAGTCCATACAGACCTTGACTGATACTCTCATTAGTGAAAGAACACTGACCCCAAACAGACCTTATATCTTCCTTAATAAAAAAACCAAAATTACATTTGGTATTGACGTGGAGACTGATACGCTCTTATTGAAACAAACCAGGGTCCAAATAGTCACCTGATTCTACCTCTTTTGTAAAAATATTCTTTCTGTGTTGCATAATACAAAATTCTCCCTCCTATGGATCCACTTGTCTAAACAAGACCTAAAGTGCCCCTTGGGAATTTAACAGATTGTTTCCTGAACAATAAACTGCAAGTTATAGACATTATCAAACCCTATGCCAAGCAGTTCTGACTTCAAGAGCAAAAGAGCCAGATATTGTAATGCTAGATCTGGGGAATATTCAGGATGCTTCATAAATTCAATTGTTTCAATTCTAGCCTCTCTCAGTGTTGTCAGAAATGTCTTGTACTGCAAAGCCTTCCATTACTTTGTAGCAACTTTTTCATTTCATCTGTTCTTCCCAACATAGTAATGTAATGTACGGATCTTTGGCAATTGCAACATCCTAGATTCCTAAAGACTTAAAATCTTAAATGCTGATTTTCATTGAAATTTTGACTTAAAGTATACATTATCAAGGAAAACTTCACTGATTTTGTTTTTGTCATCAAAACAAAACTTGTCTATAGCACAGTTCTAGTGTCATATCCATGGTTTCCACAAAATGAGGGTAATCTTAACTTTCATTGTTTACAAAAATGATGTGACAATACAGCCACTGACTTCACATATATCAAGACAAAAGAGTGAAGGAACATCATGAACATTTTAGACATTCCATCATGTTAGGATGTTATCATATGGGCACTTTGACAACTAATAAATATGTTATGTGTTTCACAATTTACCAGAGTTGACCTGCTTGACATTACTTCATGTTGCCACTGTTATCATACATTATGCATAAGTGCAACTTGTAATTTTTTTTATGGGGCACCAACAAAGTTTAGGTCATATGGCAACTTTAAAGCTTTACTGGTGAAAGAAGACCTAAGATGTCCCTGTGTACCTTATTTCAGGCACAATTGGCATCTGAGTAGTAGGTGCCACTGATGTTCTGTATTAATATTTTTGTCACATTATAAACAAAATAAATCAAAGAATAAGTGTTAAATATTTCACTCTGATAAGCTTATATATAATAAATCATGAACTTTTTCCAGACACTTACAAAACTTCCCTCATATATACCATTTTCTATGACATTACACACCTACATTCCAGGTTAACATTCATGTGAATGGAAATTTCAATAAAATACAAGTTTTAAAATACTAGTTTTCTCTTTTACTAGCTTACTTACTAACAAACCTGGTGTAAGTTATGATACAGATCTTTGGAGGGAAAAAAATAGGAAAATGTCATTACTTAGACTGCAGGATCAATGGATTTTAGCAGGGAGTGTCTGACAGGAAATAGTGTATAATCAAACTGTTACAAATTACCAGCTATATATTCAGACAAATGATTACACATCAGGCTAGAGTTTTCTACAAGAACAATCTACATATCTGGACCACAGGGACAATATTTCAATAATGAACATAGATTGAACACTTGATGAAACTGTCTAAATATACTTTGTAACACTGATTCAATTTTGCATTGAGGATAAATCAGTGAACTAGGATGATTTCTTTTCCCTAGAAATTTCAAAGTTAACTATTGCAATACAATTAAGTATACATTTGTATATGTATAATTGATAAAAACTTGCTTTTTTCAGTTTGAAGTCAATATGAAATTAGCATTGATGTCCATCTTTCACACATATTTCATTATTAATGAAGCCAATTTTTCCCAAATAAAGCTTATATGATATTTACATATCTTTCTACATAGATCATATTACTTGAGAGAAACTTTCATTGCAAATGATAGCTTTTTATCACATACTCCTAAATATTGGATAGTTATTTTAGGTCAAGATTATTTGATTGTCTGGGTCAGAACCTAATGGAACACTAGTGATACATTCAAATATTTGTAAGTGGAAGGAAACAGAAAGTAGACAGATACATCCAAACAATTGTGTCCTATTTCAGTGTTACACATAACAAATAAATGACAGCCAAGAGACTTACCCTCTTTTATTTGTGTCCCATTTTTTTCATCTCACACTTTGATGTTTATGTGCCACATTTCTAGCTCCTAATGTTATATTTAAGCACATATGGTAAGCACATGTGAACAAACACATCATCATATAACGTAACTTGATATTTAATATATTTTCGAGTTTTTACACTCTTAAGATGTGATTTGGCCAATTTAAAACAATCAATTATAGACATGTATTAGTGATTTTACCTCCGAAATAATTTCCCTTTTTACATCTCATTACCTCCATCTCATCTGAATCAGGCTCTTTCTGTAAAAATAAAATGAAGAATCTAATATCAACAATAGTACAAGACAAACATGTCACCTAAAATAATTTTGATTTCAAATAAGTGTGGTTATTCTAAGTTCACTAAGATATCACTTCAAAAAAGAAATCTATCTTGTATCATTGATCATGAATATAAATAATGTAACTAAAGAAATTTACTATGAACTTAGCACAGAGTTTGAGCCCTTTCATACTGCATAGAAGGGAACCAGATTAATCATGTCAAATTATATTTGTATATGAATATACATGTATGTATAAGCAAAATAAAATAATGCTACACATTCTGTATACTTTGTTTCAATACATATATCAAACCAATTCTCTAATATCTACAATAATTTTATAAACATTTTCCCCCAAAGAAAATATCTTCTTTCCTGTAAGCCATGCAGCTTATTGTTTATTCCTTTATTAAAGCAATTTCAGTTGAATAAATGATAACTAAGTAGCTTTTTGTCTGACCATAAGCTCTTTTTATATTTAAAGATATAATTGTTAGTATGTATCATAACAAATCTTTAAAAGTTTTAAATTTATCAACTATTCAAAAACAGTACATTTACATTTCAGAAAAACATACAAATTCTCTACGAGACATTGTAATAATACCAATGTGATAATTTAACTGATCTTAACAAAACCTTTACCTAATAATAATTTTTTTTTCAATACAATAATACAATGCATTGGCGGCTGAGAGGTCAAGGTCACACATCTCGCTAATGCTGGTTCATATTTGTACAACAAGTAAATAATTTGCATGTAATGAAGCTATCTAGCTAGCTCTATGGATGATAAAAGGGTCCATCAAACATTATATTTATGACCTCAACTCTGATACCTGGTACCAAGCTGAAATGTCACCTTCACTGTGTCTATATGATACTAATCAAACAAATTAACTTGATAGCTTTTTAAATGAATGTCTTCATGAGCCACCTCTCTCAGCAAATATTGAAAACCATTACAAAATACCTATGGACAATAAATTTGCAATATTTCTGTGTTGGTAATCAGATATTGTGTTTGTCCCACAGGAACACCATAGATATGATGTAAAATAACAAAGACTGACAGTAAAGGATGACACAGCGAAAAATACTGTAATCAATGTTTTAGATTAATATAATACTGACTATTGACCTAGTTAATGCAAATATAATACATGAACAGGTATAGTCATAAGGTGTAAAGGATATGGGTTGACAAAAGTCAAAGAAAACTAAGTCTTAATAACGCCTACATGTTAAGGCAGTGAATATAAGTTTACATATAGTTTTTTACGTACTTTTTTGTCATTTATTTATATTCTAGTAATTCCTCTAAGTAACTGTGCAATCTAGTGGACAATTGACAGTATCAAACTCATATGTGATGATACACTAAAATTACTACACTAGTTTAATTATGGTGCTGGGTGAAAACACTCTGAACTGCAATCACACTGAAGCTGTATATACCTCAAATGTAAACAATTTATATAGATCTAAAACATGAACAATGTCATTATATAAAATCATGTTTCATCAACCAGGCTGGTATGCCAAAACATCTAAACCTTTTTCGTTTATTGAAGACCAAAGTGGCAAATTAATATTACATGTACTAACAACAATTAACATTAATTTTATAATTAAATATTGACCTTACAGTTCCTTACACAACCTTTGACCTTATTTCTATCTAAATAATAACCACAAGAGCGATCAGTGATCACATGTGTCGCCTAATAATGGCCAATTTCATGTTGGGACAAGTTTTGTGACAGACGGACAGACAGACGGACAGTGCACAACTAGACTTGGTACTGATCATTCCTGTAAAGTTTGGATGAAATTGCACCAGTAGTTTATGAAGAGTAGTCCGGACAAGCTTTTGTGTATCTGGCAACACACAGAAAAAACACCTTTTTATCAAAGGGCCATAACTAGGCCAAAAATCATTCAACCGGAAAAACCCGTGCAATATGCGCAAGGACTTGAGCTACAGATCAATCCTGTAAAGTTTCATTGAAATTGCATAAGTGGTATAAGAGAAGTAGTCCGGACAAACTTTAAAAATAAAAATTATTAAAGGGCCATAACTCTGACAAAAATCATTGAACCGAAAAAAATTCTGACAATATGCACAACTAGACTTGGTATTGATCATTCCTGTAAAGTTTTGGATGAAATTGCACCAGTAGTTTATGAGGAGTAGTCCGGACAAGCTTTTTGTGTATCTGGCAACACACAGAAAAAAAACACCTTTTTTTTCAAAGGGCCATAACTCGGCCAAAAATCATTCAACCGGAAAACCCGTAACAATATGCGCAAGGACTTGAGCTACAGATCAATCCTGTAAAGTTTCATTGAAATTGCATTACTGGTATAAGAGAAGTAGTCCGGACAAACTTTAAAAATAAAAAATTATTAAAGGGCCATAACTCTGACAAAAATCATTGGACCGGAAAATGCTGACAATATGCACAACTAGACTTGGGTACTGATCATTCCTGTAAAGTTTGGATGAAATTGCACCAGTAGTTTATGAGGAGTAGTCCGGACAAGTTTTGTGACGGACAGACGGACTGACAGACGGACGGACAGACGACGGAGAAGTGATCCCTATATGTTGCCACCTACACAATAAATCAAACAACAATCAAATTTTTAATTTAAAAAAATTCATTGACCTTGATATACCTTCAGTCATTCAAATAAACTAATGCATATAATTTTACCTTTTCCCTTATATAAGCGTGTTTCGACGGCTTTTTTCCCCTCCCCCCTTTTTTGAGCCGTCAAACAGTGAAAAAATGTCCTATTTAGACCCCAAACACTGTTTTTCGTTTGAGAAATGTTGTTAAAAAAGTGACCATTTTTTCGGCGCCGTCCCATCCAAATAATACATCAGGGGGTTGCCAGAAGGGGGATGTGCCCCCTTCTGTTTGGGGGGTTTAAAAGGGGGGCGGAGTCCCCTCATCGCCAAGAAAATTTTGGGACTTGTGAGAGGCTTAAAATGACCGCGCCAGGTTGATCATAAAAGGTAACGTGTAACCAACGCTGAAAAGCCTTTGACTCTATCTCAATCCCTTGAGAAGTTGCATCACTTTGAAGTAAATTTTGATGGAAAAAATCGAGGCAAAAAAAGTGATTTTTGGCAATATAGAGATGTCCCCTCGTTGCCATGGTAACAGGAAATTGAAGACTGAGCATGTCATTACAAAGGCAATGGTCCAGTCAACATTTGTGCCAAGTTTGATTAGTATTGAAGCATTTTTCATAGTTTCATAGCAGTTTGAAATTGTTAGAGGAGGCTTTTCAGTGAAAATGGCCATTTTTCACAATATGCTCATGGGGGAAAGGGTTAACCTATATGAACTTAACAAGTTTCCATTTTTGGAGCTGTCCATTATCGAAATGAAAGTCAGTCATGGAGCATAGATGGACAAATAGGCCTGCCTCTATACAGTCAAAGGTCAAAGATTAAATCAACTAAAAGTTTCAGACAGTAGACGGTCCTTCAAATAATATTCAAAAGTTAGAACAAAAAGAAAACAAATCTACATGGAGTTAAAGATAGAAAAATCAACCAGTAAGATACATTAAAACAGACAATGATAACAGACGAAAATACAATACATGTAATAGAAAAAATAGCAGAGATATATAAAACAATATAATATATAGCTGTTATATATAAGTAAGACAGTTTGTGAAAATTCACAAAATCTCATTACAAGTATAATATTGAACAAGACAAGTTTGACAAAAATTTGTATGCACAACCAAAATATACAAAAAAACAATTACTATGACAAAGAGTTTTTTTAAATTATATTTCTGACAAGACACTGTTCTGCACTGAACAAATATATAAATCACATTTACAAGTTTGACATTTAAAGCAGAAATTTGGGGGACAAGATAAGTACAAAAATTGAAAATATTTGTGGCCTTGTAAAATTGAAAGCTTAATAAATATTTCACAGCAAATAAAAGCAAAGTCTCCAAGTCTTACATAGTTGATGTTTATTATATTTCCCACTTTGTACTGTCACAGTTGTCAACTTATAGCACAATGATTAATGAACAGTTTGTGCTGTCGACAGTTTCAACTTTCTACAACAAATCAGTAAACAGGAAACACATATTTAAGATCTAGTTAAATTGTAAAAGAATCTGTCTTCTGACAAGTAATAGATACATCAGGTACATGATGTGCTGTAAATATTTGATCAAGTGTTAGCAGGACCAAAGTCAACTAATGCTTATTGAGACATTATGTAAGTTCTTAAAGAATTTCTGAGACCCGAAACATCTAGACTAACACATCAACAGTATAAAAAGGAGCCATTATAATGTAAATATATCATCATCAAAAGAAAAGAAATAACATCAAATAGGTTGGCATGCTTGCAGCAGTGGAAAGGGTTAATGTAAAACAAAAGAAAAATTACAAAAACAAGCTAAAAAACCAGGAGTAAGCAACTCAATGCTACTGTGACATACACTCCTGAAAAAAAAACAGAAAACAAAACATAAAATCAAAATAAAATATACAAGCTAATGCTAAAATAAAA